>NW_021604650.1:153873-165958 GCF_004785775.1 Grammomys surdaster | reverse complement strand
GAGAGAGAGAGAGAGAGAGAGAGAGAGAGAGAGAGAATGAATCATATCCTCAGGAATATGCAGAAGGGGAAACAGGTTGTAATTATCAGGAGTCCTTTTGGTCTCTGAGAGGTGGATCAGAGTTTATAACTGCCTGGACTCCCTAAAGTTTACATGGTTTTTTGTTTTTCATTTACAAAATAGATTTAGGTATATTAGCATTATCACTCTTTGTAGTCTGTATTGAAATCCACATTGTAGAAAAAGCACCTAACAGCTGTCTGTAAGAAAGCTGGATAGAATCATACCTTCCAGTTATTTAAAAAGCCATGGCTTTGAGTTACAAAGAATAAACAGTACTGAGAGATGCCTATATATAAATTGGAAAAAGATGTTTTTATCCCAATGAGAAGCATCTTTAAGTCTACAATTGGAAGACTGTTGTTATTCTTCATTCATGGAATGATTGATTGATCATTTGATTGGTTGATTGGTTGAATAAAGAGAGACACTGCAGGATGAGTCTAGCCTTCTCAAGCAGCAAAGAATCAGTCTCTCAAAGACTAAACACCAACCCCTTTTTGCAGACCCCCTTAATTGTTACATAAAAGCTACATTTAGCAAGTCAATTTCTGCATATCAAAACTTCTTATCTGCAGGACAGAGTGGCGGCGAGCGAGTAATCTCAATCAGACAAAATGTTTGCCAAAGCAACTCGGAATTTTCTTAAAGAAGTTGATGCTGGAGGAGACCTGATTTCAGTGTCACACTTGAATGACTCTGACAAGATGCAACTTCTAAGTCTGGTGACCAAAAAGAAGAGATACTGGTGTTGGCAGAGACCCAAGTACCAGATTTTATCTGCCACCCTGGAAGAGGTTCTCACAGAAGGGCACTGTCTCAGTCCAGTGGTTGTGGAGTCGGACTTTGTGAAATATGAAAGCAAGAGTGAGAACCATAAGAGTGGAGCTATCCGCACGGTCGTGGGGAAGGTCAAGTGGAATGTTGGTGGCAAAGGCCTGGTGGAGAGTCACTCTTCATTTGGAACCCTGAGGAAGCAGGAGGTGGACGTGCAGCAGCTTGTCCAGGATGCCACTGGGAGGACAGTTAATATGGACAACCTGGTGCTCCAGCAGGTGCTAGAGAGCAGGAACGAGGTCCTGTGTGTGCTGACACAGAAGATCGTGACCACGCAGAAGTGTGTGATATCTGAGCATGTGCAGTCGGAGGAGACATGTGGAGGCATGGTGGGGATCCAGACCAAGACTATACAGGTGTCAGCAATGGAGGATGGGACTGTCACCAAGGACACCAATGTAGTACTGGAGATCCCTGCTGCCACCACCATTGCCTATGGCATCATGGAGCTGTACATGAAACAGGACGGCCAGTTTGAATTCTGCCTCCTCCAAGGGAAACATGGTGGCTTCGAGCACGAGAGGAAAGTTGACTCTGTCTACTTGGACCCCCTGGCCTACAGAGAGTTTGCCTTTCTGGACATGCCGGATGGGGGTCAAGAGATCTCTTCGCAGGATGACCCACTACATGCTTTAAAACAAGCAAGCCTGCACCTAGAGAGGAGCTTCCATCCCTTTGCTGTGTTACCTGCCCAGCAGCAGATGGCGCTGTTCTGTGTCCTGCAGAAAACCCTGTTTGATGAAGAACTCCTTAGGGCCCTGGAGCAAGTGTGTGATGATGTGGCCAGTGGCCTCTGGTCCTCACAGGCTATATTGGCAACGGAGGAGCTGACAGACAGTCAGCAGCAGAACCTCACAGCCTTCTTGCAACTGGTGTGATACAGGGTACAGGGAGAGCGTCCAGGCCCGCAGGACGAGGTCAGCAATCAGAGACTCTTTGCAACAGCCTACTTTCTGGTCAGTGCACTAGCAGAAATGCCAGATAATGCCACAGTTTTCCTGGGGACTTGCTGCAAACTCCATGTTATTCCTTCGCTGTGCCATTTGCTCCATGCTCTGTCTGATGGCAGCGTATGTGATTTTCAAGACCCCACCTTGGCTCCTCTGAGAGACACAGAGAAGTTTGGCATCGTGCAGCGTTTGTTTGCCTCTGCTGACATTGCCCTGGAGAGGATACAGTTTTCTGCGAAAGCCACCATCCTGAAGGACTCTTGCATCTTCCCGCTAATTCTTCATATCACTCTAAGTGGGCTCTGCACTCTAAGCAAACAGTGTGAAGGATATCTTTGTCAGTCAGACGTACATGCTACTGGCCAAGACTAGCTACTTTTCAGGATTAAGAAAATACTCTGGGATTTTGGGCCCAAGCAGGATAGTTGGTCAGTGAATTCCAATGCACATCAAGGGTGGTGTCTTTTCCACACTGTGAATGGCTACAAGCATTGTAGATGGGTTATTTTTATCAGAGGCCTACTGTGCCGACAACACCGAGTTACTGAGGGAAGAACCACCTGTCACTTTATTTCCACTTATGTCTGATATTCAAAACCAGAAGAGTCTCAGATTTTACTTCAAAGTTCATCGGAAGCTGTGAATGCTACAGGGAAGCAATTTCCTTCCCATCCTTCAGATATGCTGTACACTACTGGGTGACTGGGCAACTAGAAATGCTACCTGAGTATATAAAACAATTTTATAGTAAGAACATCTAATTTGACCCACCTCAACATGAGAATTTAAATAGATTCCTCTTATTTGACTTTGTTATGCTTTGATGAACATACTATGTCTGGGGGAATTCCAGTGCATTCTGGGAATTTGTCACATGTTGCAATTTCTATCATAAGAAAAAAAAAAACTTCTTATCTGGTCTAGGTATTGCTCTAAAAGAACCATCACCTTAAGCAATTCTCAGATTTCCTGGTTTGCCTGGCATGTCTCAAGACTAAGTTATGCAAAGGCTGTGAGAATCCTTCAAAAGAATAGCTCTATAAAATCTCCATCACATTGAATTTAGAGAGCACCAAGACATGACACTATTATTGATGCTATGATGTGCTTACAGACAGGAGCCTAGCATGGCTGTCCTCTGAGAGGCCCTACCAGCAGTTGCCTGAGACAGACTTAGATATTTACACTCAACATTGGACCAAAGTTAGGGACCACTATGGTTGAATTAGTGGAAGGATTGAAGAAGCTGAGGGTAGGCCAACCCTATAGGAAGACCAGGAGTCTCAGCTAACCCAGACCCTTGCAGCTCCCAGAGGCAGAGCCACCAACCAGACACTGTACATGGGCTGGTCCAAGACCCCCAGCACATATATAGCAGAGGATTGCCTGGACTCTCCTCAGTGGGAGAAGATGCACCTAATCCTCAATAAACTTGAGGCCTCAGGGAAGGGGGAATACCTAGTGTGGGAGCACACTCTTTTGGAGGCAATGGGGAAAAGAATGGGATGAGGTACTGTCAGAGGTGTGCAACAGGTATACAAAATAATTTTTAAAAACTCAGATCACAGTCACTGAAAAAAGTCTATTTTCAAAGCCTAGGTGCCATCACTCTGAATTTCATACCAGGTACTCTGAATTTCATACATGGTTCTGATTGATAAATTCTCCTACAGAACAGAACAGAGGAAATTTAAAATCTTAAGTTTGTGACTGATAACAATAATTAGTGTTTTTCCAGTTTATCAGAATTTCATTGTTCAATGTTAATACTCTGAACTTTTGAAATCTTAGTATAACAATAACATAAGGAGGGAGTACGTCTGAAACTTTTTATTTTCTTAAATCATTTTCTTATACTTTATTGCATTTACATTCTTTAAAACACTTTCTTAGGCCCTTTGAACATACATAAACTTAAAACATTTTTAACCATTTATCAGAGACACAAGTAGTTATTATTATGGGCAGCCATTGCAAAGCAAGTTCTCTTAAATAAACAAATAGTAAAAAGTTATATCTGAAACATGTTTATCACCTTTAATATCAAGACTGTTAGCAAGGCAAACTGGTCTGCTTTTCTCAACTGGAGGCCTAGTAGCTCTATAAAGAGCAAGGCCTGAAGGTACATGTGAAATGAAGTAACAAGGTAGCTGCAGCTTTGGGGGAAAGAGCTGGTTTCTTGGTGTGGTTAAAGTGACAAGTTAGTTAGCCTAGCCATCAATGCCATCAGAGATCTGACAAGGATAACTTATACCAGGACGTTTATTCCAAAAGCCTGTGTGTCAATTATAATGACAGAGACTTATTCACTATCTAGATGGTTGTCTTAGGCTACCATAGTCTCTATGGTTATGTTGACAGCAGTGGTCAGTCTTCGCCTCTCATAGAACAGAATTTGATCTTCAGCTGCCACACAGAGCAGCTGCTAGACCCAGGACTGAGAGATTTTCCTACAAATGAGAAAATTGGGGAAATAACCTTACATTGACCAGGCATGGTAGAGCAATCAACTCAACAGTGTCCACAGTTTGGATAGAACCCTGGTGGCAGGTGATACTTCCAGGTTCCATCTGCACTCAGTAGCTAACCCTGTACCACAGGCCTTCTGCATCCTTATCCTTTCCAGAGCAAGCTTGTTTCCCAGGAGTGTTGATACATCCAAGCTCACAGGTGAGAACACTAGTACCACCGCCATACCAGGCCTAAGTGGAACCCAGTTGGGCCCAGGAAACCCAGGAAACAATGTGCAGCTGGGGAGAGGATTCTTCCGGGTTCCATTTGTATCCAGGATCTAACCCTGTGCCACAGTTTTCTGTACACCAATCCTTCCCAGAGATAAGTTGTCTCTCAGGCATGTGGACACACCAATATCACAGACTCACAGGCTCACAGGAGGGACAAGGTCCATACAGAGACAAGGCCAGCTAACACCAGAGATAACCAGATAGTGAGATGCAAGCTCAAGAACATAAGCAACAGAAACCAAGGCTGCTTGATATCAGAACACAGTTCTCCCACCACAACAAGTCCTGGATACCCCCAACAAATCTGAAAAGCAAGATTATTCTCTAACACCACATCTCATCATGATTATAGAAGATTTTAAGTAGGATATAAATAACTCCCTACAAGAAATACAGGAGAACACAGGTAAACAGGTAGAAGCCCTTAGAGAGGAAATACAAGAATCCCTTAAAGAAACACAATTAAACAGCTGAAGAAATTGACTAAAACAATTTAGGATATAAAAAATGGAAATAGAAACAATA
Organism: Grammomys surdaster; assembly: GCF_004785775.1. Lineage (NCBI taxonomy): Eukaryota > Metazoa > Chordata > Mammalia > Rodentia > Muridae > Grammomys > Grammomys surdaster. The sequence goes on along the minus strand of NW_021604650.1, from coordinate 160,842 downwards.
AAGAAATCACAAACGGAGACTACTCTGGATATAGAAAACCTAGAAAAGAGACCAGGACCCACAGATGCATGCATCATCAACAGAATACAAGAGATAGAAGAGAGAATCTCAGATGTAGAACATACCATAGAAAACATTGACACAACAGTCAAAGAAAATGCAAAATACAAAAAGCTCCTAACCCAAAATATCCATGAAATCCATGACACAAGGAAAAGACCAAACCTAAGGTTAAAAGGTATAGAAGAGAGCGAAGATTCCCAACTCAAATGGCCAGTAAACATCGTCAACAAAATTATAGAAGAAAAGTTCCCAAACATAAAGAAAAAGATGCTTACAAACATACAAGTAGCCTACAGAATACAATATAGGTTGGACCAGAAAAGAAATTCCTCACTTCACATAATAACCGAAACACCAAATGCACAGAAAAAAGAAAGAATATTAAAACTGGTAAGGGGAAAAGGACAAGTAACATATAAAGGTAGACCTATCAAAATTAAACCAGATGTCTCAATAACCAGATGTCTCAATAGAGACTCTAAAAGCCAGAAGATCCTGGGCAGATGTCATGCAGACTTTTAGACAACAAAAAATGCCAGCCCAGGCTACTATAACCAGAAAAACTCTCAATTATCATACATGGAGAAACCATGTATGATAACATTTTATAACAAAATCAAATTTATACAATATCTTTCCACCAATCCAGCCCTACAATGGGTAATATATTGAGAACTTACACAGAAGGAGGGAAACTACACCCAAGCAAAACCAAGAAATTAATCTTCTTACAACAACCCCAAAAGAACAGAGCCATACAAACATAATTCTACCTCTAAAAGCAAAAATAACTGAAAACAACATTCATTTGTCCTTAATATCTCTTAACATCAATGGACTCAACTCCCCAGTAAAAAAGACATAGGCTAACAGACTGGATATGTAAACAGGACCCAGCATTTTGCTGCATACAGAAAAGACACCTCAGTGACAAAGTTAGACACTAATTCAGAGTAAAAGGCTAAAAAAAATTCCAAGCAAGGGATTCCAAGAAAAAAGATGGAGTAGCCATTCTAATACCAAATATAATTGATGTTTAATCAAAAGTTATCAAAAAAGACGAGGAGAAACAATTCATACTCAAAGGAAAAATTCTCCAAGATGAACTCTCAATTCTGAACATGTGTGCCCCAAATGCAAAGGTACCTATATTTGTAAAAGAAATGTTACTAAAGCAAAGCAGAGACTTCTACACCCCACTCTACCAATGGAAAGATCCTGGAAATAGAAACTAAACAGAGACACAGTGAAACTAACAGAAGTCATAAACCAAATGGATTTAAGAGATGTCTATAGAGCATTTTACCCTAAAACAAAAAATATACCTTCTTTTCAGTACCTCATTGTACCTTCTGAAAACTGACCATATAATTTGAAACAAAACAAGCTTCAACAGATACAAGAAGATTGAAATAATTCCATGCATCATACCAAGTTACCAGGCACAAAAGATGCTCTTCAATAACAACAAAATCAACAGAAGTCTCACATATACATGGAAACTGAAAAACATTTTACTTAATGATAACTCGGTCAGGGAAGAAATAAAGAAATTAAAGACTTTTTAAAATTTAAGGAAAATGAAAGCACAGCATACCCAAACTTATGGGACACAATTAAAGCAGTGCTAAGAGGAAAACTCATAGCTCTGAGTGCCTCCATAAAGAAACTGGAAAGAGCATAAACTAGCAGCTCAACAGCATATCTGAAAGCTCTAGAACCAAAAGAAGCAAATACACCCAACAGGAGTAGATGGCATGAAATAATCAAACTCATAGCTGAAATCAACAAAGTAGAAACTAGGAGAAGGATACAAACGATCAACAAAACCAAAAGCTGGTTCTTTGAGAGAATCAACAAGATAGTTAAACACCCAGTGAAACTAACTAAAGGGTACAGAGACAGTATCCAAATTAAGAAAATCAGAAATGAAAAAGGAGATATAACAACAGAAATGGAGGAAATTCAAAAATCATCATATCCTACTACAAAAGCCTGTACTCAACAAAACTGGAAGATTTAGAAGAAATGGATAATTTTCTAGACAGATAACAGGTACCAACATTAAATCAGGACCAGATAAACCACCTAAACAGTTCCATAACCCCTAAGGGAATAGAAGCAGTCATTAAAAGTCTCCCAATAAAAAAGGCCCAGGGTCAGATGTTTTTAGTGCAGAATTCTATAAGATCGTCAAAGAAGACCTAATACCAATACTTCTCGAACCATTTCACAACATTGAAACACAAGGAACAATAATTTGTTCTATGAAGCCAAAGTTATGGTGATACCTAAACCACACAAAGACCCAACACAGAGAACATTAGACCAATTTCCCTTATGAATATTAATGCAAAAATACTCAACAAAATTTTTACAAATCGATTCTAAGAATACATCAAAATGATCATTTGCCATGATCAAGTAGGCTTCATCCTAGGGATTCAGGGATGGTTCAATATATGGAAATCCATAAATGTAATCTGCTATATAAACAAACTCAAAGAAGAAACCCCATGATCATCTCATTAGATGCTGAAAAAGCATTTGACAAAATACAACATCCCTCCTATTTAAAAGTCTTGGAAAGATCAGGAATTCAAGGTTCATACCTAAAAATAATAAAAGCAATATATAGCACACTAATAGCAAACATCAAACTAAATTGAGGGAAACTTGAAGCAATCTCACTAAAATCAGGTACCAGACAAGGCTTCCCACTCTTTATCTATCTATTCAATATAATACTCGAAGTTCTAGCCAGAGCAATTAGACAATAAAAGGTGGTCAAAGGGATACAAATTAGAAAGGAAGAAGTCAAGATATCACTATGTACAAATGATATAGCCTATCTATGTGATTCAAAAAATTCTACCAGAGAACTCCTATAGTGACAAAAAACTTCAGGAAAGTGACTGAATATAAAATTAACTCAAATAAATCAGAAGCTTCCCTGTATACAAATTGATCCATTCTTATCTCCTTGTACAAAGCTCAAATCCAAGTGGATCAAGAATTCCACATAAAACCAGATACACTGAAACTAATAGAAGAGAAAGTTGTAAAGAGTCTTGAACATATTGGCACAGGGGAAAGTTTTCTGAAAAGAACACCAATGCTTATGCTCTATGATCAACTACTGACAAATGGGGTTTGATAAAATTGAAAAGCTTCTATAAGGTGAAGGAAACTGTCAATAAGCCAAAACAGCAACCTACAGATGAAGAAAAGATTGTTGCCAACCCTACATCTGATAGAGGGATAATATCCAATATATACAATGAACACAAGAAGTTAGATTCCAGAGAACAAAATAATCCTCCTAATCAATGGGGTACAGAGCTAAAAAAAGGATTATCAACTGAGGAATTGTGAATATCCAAGAAGCACCTAAAGGAATGTTCAATGTCCTTAGTCATCAGGGAAATGAAAATCACAACAACTGGGAGATTCCACCTCACACCAGTCAGAATGGCTAAAATCAAAAACTCAGGTGACAGAAGATGCTGGCAAGGATAAAAGTGGAGAAAGAGGAACACTTCTCCATTGTTGGTGGGATTGCAAGCTGGGACAACCATTATAGAAAAAGTTCCTCAGAGAACTGACCAAAGTAGCACCTGAGGAACCAGCTATACCACTCCTAGGCATATACCCAGAAGATGCTCTAACATATAACAAGAACACATGCTCCACTATGTTTATAGCACCTTTATTTATAATAGCCAGAAGCTGGAAAAAATCCAGATGTCCCTTAGCAGAGGAATGGATACAGAAAATGTGGTACATTCACACAATGGAATACTAGTCAGCTATTAAAAACAATGACTTCATGAAATTATTAGGCAAATGGATGGAACTAGAAAATATCATCCTGAGTGAGGCAACCCAGTCACAAAAGTTTACATATGGTATGACTGAAGGAAAGGCCATCCAGAGATTGCCCCACCTACAGATATGTCCCATCTTGAGATACCAATCCCAGATTCTATTGCTGATGACAAGAAGCACTTCCTGATAGGGGTCTGGTATGACTGTCCCCTGAGAGGCAACTTTAACTTGTCTGTGCCATCCCTAACAATGAGTATAATACACAATCAATGTTCAGGACCATGATTATATAGTGAAGATTATTCAAAGTGAACATATAGTAAAACTTGTAACTGATATAGGAAAGGAACATGACTCTTGGAATTCAAGAAAAACATAGCCTCATTTTGCACATATGATCTAAGCACTATCATGCTTTGCTCACCTACTCATATTTCATCTTAAGCTTAAAGAAAGTCTGTTTGACCAAAATAATTTGAAAGAATGAAGATTCAACAATATTCTGAGCCATCACAGAAGATCGACTGCACTCAGAGCAGTTGGTAAGAACCTCATCCCCCCGAAGTCCCCCAGCTGCCACTAGGAGCCCAAGGGACTTGGAACCCAACAAACCCCCAAACCCCCACCTGCCGAATACCACTCCCCCTCCTCCCAGTCCTTTCTGCTGGGGAAGACTGCTTGCCTATCTGCTCCCATGAAGAAACTGTTTCCTGAGCCATCTCAAAAGATATGCTGCGCTTAAAGCAGTTGGGCAACTGACACCACACACTGAGAAATCCCAGGAGGTCTGCTGCTCCCAGGGCGACTGGAATCTCAGGAGAAATGTCACATACAGGGCAACTGATACCACAGCCTGAGGGCATCCCAGAAGATCAAGTATACACAGGGCAACTGAGTAACTGATCACCAGCTTGTCTACTCCCCTGAAAATACCACAGCTTGAAGGCATCCTAGGAACTCCTTTGTACACAGGGCAATTAGGCAACAGACACCACAGTCTGAAGACCTCCTGGGGGCTCTGTGGCATGCAGGGCAACTGACCAAACAGACTGAAAGTCTCCCTGGAATTTTGCTGCACACAGAGAAACAGAAACAACAGTTAGTAGACCTCCCCTGGAGAACATCTTCAAATAGGACAACAGCCTGACTCTTCTCTGAAGACCCAACAGTCCTCCCAGGAGATCTACTGCAGCCAGGGCAACAGCTTCTCTGCCCCTCTGAAGAGCCCCCAGTTGGAAGGCCCCACAGGTGGTTTGCAATAGCCAGGGTTGCAGGCCTACTGGGACACCTGAAGCAACCCAGGAACAAAAGAGGCTGACTCCAGACAGAGTCACTCAGACCAGCAAACAGCATGGATAACCAGATGGCAAGAGGCAAACACAAGACTATAAACATCAGAAGCCAATATACATGGACATCATCACAACCCAGTTCTCCCACCAAAGAAAGGCCTGAATATACCAACAAACCTGAAAATCAGGAAGCTGACCTAAAATCCTATCTAATGAAGACAATAGAATCCTTTAAGGATGATATAAATAACTCACTGAAATAAATACAGGAAAACACAGATAAACAGGTATAAGCACTTACAGAAGAAACAAATAGATCTGTTAAAAAAATACAGGAGCCTTCCGGTCTCCACCTGAGTACTGAGCAGATCTTGGGCTTCAGCTCTGCACCCAATCCCACAAAAGTCAGAGGAGGTGGGTCTCCCAGGAGCTCTAACCACTGTATTATCTTAGGTAAGGAGACAGGAACACCTGCCCCAAACAGGGAGTAACTGGGACCCACTGGAACCCAGAAATTCACTCCTGGCCAGGGGCACTGGTTCCTTCCAGTTTGCACCCTAGCACTGAGCAGATCTTGGGCTTCAGCTCTAACTCCAGCAGCAACACCCACCCCAAACAGTTCTGACACAACCAAGATAATAGGAAAAACAGGCTCCAGTCAGAGAAAGCACAGGTAGCACTAAAAGTAACCAGAGAGCGAAAGGCAAGTGCAAGAACATGAGCATCAGCAACCCAGGATACTTGGCATCATCAGAACCTAGTTCTCCCACAATAGTAAGTTCTGAATATCCCATCACAGCAGGAAATCAAGATTCAGATTTAAAATCACTTCTAATGATGATGATAGAGGACTTTAAGAAGGACATAAATAATACTCTTAAAGAAATTGAGGAGAACACAGGCAAACAGGTAGAAGCACTTAAAGAGGAAACACAAAAATTCCTTAAAGAATTACAAGAGAACACAACCAAGCAGGTAAAGGAATTGAACAAAACCACCCAAGACATAAAAATGGAAGTAGAAACAGTAAAGAAATTTCAAAGGGAGACTACCATGGAGATAGAAAACCTAGGAAAGAAATGATAGATGCAAGCATCACCAACAGAATACAAGAGATAGAAGAGAGAATCTCATGCAGAAGATACCATAGAAAATATTGACACAACTGTCAAAGAAAATGCAAAGTGTAAAAAGTTCCTAACCCCCAAAATCCAGGAAATCCAGGACATAATGAGGAGACCAAAGCTAAAGATAATAGGTATAGAAGAGAGTGGAGAGCCCCAACTTAAAGGGCCAATAAATATCTTCAACAAAATTATAGAAGAAAACTTCGCTAACCTAAAGAATGTGATGCCCATAAACATACAAGAAGCCTACAGAACTACAAATAGAGTAGAACAGATAGAAATACCTCCCAACAAATAATAATAAAAACATGAAATGCCAGAACAAAGAAAATATTAAAAGCAGTAAGGGAAAAAGGCCAATTAACATATGAAGGCAGACCTATCAGAATTACACTAGACTTCTCACCAGATACTATAAAAGCAAGAAGATCCTCGACAGGCATCATATAGACCCTAAGAAAACACAAATGCTAGCCCAGGCTACTATACCCAGCAAAACTCTCAATTACCATAGATGGAAAAACCAATTCTGGTGGTTCCTCAGAAAATTGGACATAGCATTACCTGAGGATCCAGCTATACCACTCCTAGGCATATACCCAGAAGATGCTTGAACATATAACAAGGACATATGCTCAACTATGTTCATAGCAGCCTTA
>NW_021604650.1:141348-150873 GCF_004785775.1 Grammomys surdaster | reverse complement strand
TTCATAGCAGCCTTATTTATAATAGCCAGGAGCTGGAAAGAACCCAGCTGTCCTTCAACTGAGGAATGGATTCAAAAAATGTGGTATATTTACACAATGGAGTATTACTCAGCTATTAAAAACAATGAATTCGAGAGGTTCCTAGGTAAATGGATGGAACTAGAAATTATCATCCTGAGTGAAGTAAGCCAATCACAAAAGAACACACATGGTATTCACTCACTGATTATTGGATATTAGCCCAGAACCTTGAAATGCGCAAGATGCAACTCACAGGCCACATGAAGCTCATAAAAAAGGAAGACCAAGTTGGGGTGATTCAGTTCTTCTTAGAAGGAGCAACAAAATACTCAAGGGAGCAAATATGGAGACAAAGTGAGGGACAGAAACTGAAGGAGGGGCCATTTGAAGACCTTTCCACCTGAGTATCCATCCCATGTGCAGTCACCAAAGGTAGATGCTGATGTGGAAGTCAGGAAGTGCATGCCGATAAGGGCCTGATATGGATGTCTCCTCAGAGGCCTTCAAGAGTCTGACATATTCAGAGGCAGATGCTCACAACTAGCCATTGTAATGATCATGAGGTTCTCAATGGAGGAGTTAGAGTGAGGACTGAAGGAGCTGAAAGAGTTTGTGGCACCATGAGGAGAGCAACAATACCAACCAACCACAGCTCCCAGGGTCCTAACCACCAGCCTGGGAGCACTTATGGAGGGATCCAGGGCTTCAGCTGAATATGTAAGAGTGGAGGGCCCTGCCGGGCACAGGTGGAAGAAGAGATCCTTGACCTTATGAAGGCTGGACGCCCCAGGGGGTGGGAATTTTGAGGGTGGGGAAGTGGGAGTGGGGGGGGTAGGTGGGGGTTACATCCACGGAGAAGAAGGAGGAGGGGTAAGGGGATGGGGGTTCCCAGGTGGGTGGGGGATGGGGTAAGGGGATAACATATGAAATGTAAATAAAATATCCAATAAAAAAAAAAGAAAAAAAGAAAAAAAAAACATGAAATGCCAGAACAAATAAAATATTAAAAGCAGTAAGGGAAAAAGGCCAATTAACATATGAAGGCAGACCTATCAGAATTACACTAGACTTCTCACTAGACACTATAAAAGCAAGAACATCCTCGACAGGCATCATATAGACCCTAAGAAAACACAAATGCTAGCCCAGGCTACTATACCCAGCAAAACTCTCAATTACCATAGATGGAAAAACCAAGATATTCCATGACAAAACCAAATTTACACAATATCTTTCCACAAATCCAGCCCTACAAAGGATAATAAAGGAAAAACTCTAGTACAAGGAGGGAGATTATACCCTAGAAAGAGCAAGAAATTATCTTTTTCTAACAAATCCAAAAGAAGATAGCCACACAAACAAAATTCTGCAGGTAATAACAGAAAACAACAATCTCCTTTCCTTAATATCTCTTAACATCAATGGACTCAATTTCCCAATAAAAATACATAGACTAAAGGATATGTAAACAGGATCCAGCATTTTCCTGCATACAAGAAACTCACCTCAATGACAAAGACAGACACTATCTTAGAGTAAAAGGCTGGAAAACAATTTTCTAAGCAAATGGTCCTAAGAAATAAGCTGGAGTAGCTGTTTCAATATCGAATAAAATCAACTTTCAACTTAAAGCTATCAAAAAGGCAAAGGAAGGACATTTCACACTCGTCAAAGGAAAAGTCAACTAAGATGAAGTCTCAATTCTGAACATCTATGGGCAAAATCCAAGAGCAACAACTTTCGTAAAAGAAACCTTACTAAAGCTCAAAGCACACATTGCACCTCACATTATAGTAGTGGAAGACTTCAACACCCCACTCTCAGCAATGGACAGATCATGGAAACAGAAACTAAGCAAAGATAATGCAAAACTAACAGAAATTATGAACCAAATGGATTTAACCGATATTTATGGAACATTTCATCCTAAAACAAAAGAATATCCTTTTTTTGTCAGCATCTCATGCTACATTCTCCAAAGTAGACCATATAATTGGTCACAAAACAGGCCTCAACAGATACAAGAAAATTGAAATAATCCTATGCATCCTATCAGATCACCATGGATTAGACTGGTCTTCAATAATGACAAAAACAATGGAAAACTCACATTCATGTGTAAACTGAACAACACTCTACTCAATGATAACTTGGTCAGAGAGTAAATGAAGAAATTAAAGACTTTTTAGAGTTTAATTCAAATGAAGACACATCATATCAAAATATGAGACACAATGAAAGCAGTACTAAAGGAAAACTCATAGCTCTAAGTGCCTACAAAAAAAAGCTGGAGAAAGTGTACACTAGCAGCTTGACAACACACCTGAAAACTCTAGAACAAAAAGAAGCAAACACAGCAGAGAGGTGTAGATGGCAGGAAATAAATAAACTCAGGGCTGAGATCAACCAAGTAGAAACAAAAAGAACTATAGAAAGAAGCAATTAAAAACAGGAGCTGTTTTCTTGAGAAAATCAACAAAATAGCTAAACCCTTTGGAAGACCAATCAGAAAGTAGAAAGACACTATCCAAATTAAAAAAAAATAAGAACTGAAAAGGTAGACATAAAGACAGAAACCTAGGAAATCCAAAAAATCATCAGTTCCTATTACAAAAGCCTATATTCAACAAAATTGGAAAATGTGGTTGAAATCACCAATTTTCTAGACAGATTCCAGTTATCAAAATTAAATCAGGACCAGATAAACCTTCTAAATAGTCCCATAACCTCAAAAGAAATAGAAGCAGTTATTAAAAATCTCCCCACCAAAATACATACATACATACATACATACATACGTACGTACGTACGTACGTACATAAAAAGCCCAGAATCCAATGGTTTTGTGCAGATTTCAATCAGACCTTCAAAGAAGACCTAATACCAATTCTCTTTAAACAATTACACAAAATAGAAACAGAAAGAACATTACCCAATTCATTATATGAAGCCACAATTGCACTTATACCTAAACCACATGGAGACCCAACAACAAAAGAGATCTTCAGACCAATTTCCCTTATGAATATTGATGCAAAAATACTCAATAAAATTCTCGAAAACCAAATCTAAGGACATATCAAAACCATTATCCATCATTATCAAGTAGGCCTTACCCCAGTAATGAAGGGATGTTTTAATATACAGAAATCCATCAATCTAATCCACTATATAAACAAATTGAAAGAAAATACCACATGATAATATCACTAGATGTGGAGAAAGTATTTGACAAAATTCAACACCCCTTCATTATAAAAGTCTTAGAAAGATCAGGAATCCAAGGCCCATACCTAAACATAGTAAAAACAATATACAGCAAACTAGTATCCAACATTAAACTAAATGGAGAGAAACTTGAAGCAATATCACTAAAATCAGAGACTACACAGGGCTGCTCACTCTCTCCCTACATATTCAATATAGTACTTGAAGTCCTAACCAGAACAATTAGGCAACAAAAGGAAATCAAAGGGATACCAATTGGAAAGGAAGAAGTCAAATCTCACTATTTGCAGATGATATGATAGTATACTTAAGTGACTCCAAAACTTCCACCAGAGAACTCCTAACCCTGATAAACAACTTCAGCAAAGTGGTTGGATATAAAATTAACTCAAATCAGTAGCCTTCCTCTACTCAAAAGATAAATAGGCTGAGAAAGAAATTAGAGAAAGGACACCCTTTATAATAGTCACAAATATTATAAAATACCTTGGTGTGACTCTAACCAGACAAGTAAAACATCTGTACAAGAGCTTCAAGTCCCCAAGGAAAGAAATTGATGCAGTTCTCAGAAGATGGAATGATCTCAGATGCTCATGAATTGGCATGATAAATATAGTAAAAATGGCCACTTTGCCAAAAGTAATCTACAGATTCAGTGCAATCCCCATCAAAATTCCAGCTCAATTCTTCATAGAGATAGAATGAGCAACTTGCAAATTCATTTGGAAAACCCAAAACCCAGGATAGTGAAAAGTATTCTCAACAATAAAAGAATATCTGGGGGGAATCACCATCCCTGACCACAAGCTACTACAGAGCAACAGTGATAAAACTGCATGGTATTGGTACAGAGACAGGCTGGAAGATAAATGGAATATAATAGAGGACTCAGAAATGAACATCCATACCTATGGTCACTTGATCTTTGACAAAGGAGCTAAAACCATCCAGTGGAAAAAAGATCATTTTCAACAAATGATGCTGGTTCAACTGGAGGTCAGCATGTAGAAGAATTCAAATTGATTCATTCTTATCCTCTTGTACAAAGCTCAAGTCCAAGTGGATCAACGAACTTCACATAAAACCAGATACACTGAAACTAATAGAAGAGAAAATGGGAAAAAGCCTTGAACACATGGGAACAGGCGAAAAGTTCCTGAACAGAACACCAATGGCTTATTCTCTAAGATCAGGAATTGATAAATGGAATCTCATAAAATTGCCAAGCTTCTGTAAAGGAAAGGACACTGTCAATAGGACAAAACAGCAACCAACAGATTGGGAAAATATTTTGATCAATCCTACATCTGATAGAGGGCTAATAGCCAATATATAAAAAGAACTGAAGAAATTAGACTCTAGTCAATCAAATAACCTGATTAAGAAATGAAGTACAGAGCTAAATAAAGAATTCTCAATTGAGGAAACTCGAATGATTGAAAAGCACCTAAAGAGTTGATCTACATCCTTAGTCATCTGGGAAATGCAAATCTATACAACCCTGTGATTCCACCTCACACCAATCAGAATGGCTAAGATCAAAAAAACAGGTGATAGAAGTTGCTGGCAAGGATGTGGAGAAGGAGGAACACTCCTCCATTGTTGGGATTGTAAACTGGTACAACCACTATGGAAAGCAGTCTGTGGGTTACTCAGAAAATTGAACATAGTATTACCTGAGGACCCAGCTATACCACTCCTTGGCATATACCCCAAATATGCTCCAACATATAACAAAGACACATTCTCCACTATGTTCACTACAGCCTCATTTATGATAGCCAGAAGCTGGAAAGAACCCAGATGTCCTTCAACAGAGGAATGGATACAGAAAATGTGGCCCATTTACACAATGGAGTACTACTCAGCTATTAAAAGCAATGAGTTAATGAAATTCTTAGGTAAATGTATGGAACTGGAAAATATCATCCTGAGTAAGGTAACCCAATCACAAAAGGATACACATGGTATGCACTGACTAATAAGTGGTTATTAGTGCAAAAGTTCAGAAAACCCAAAGTAGAACTCACAGACCACATGAAGCTCAAGAAGGAGGAAGACCAAAGTGTGGGTGGTTTGGTCCTTAGGAGTAACAAAATATTCATGGGAGCAAATATGGAGACAAAGTGTGGAGCAGAGACTGGAGGAGGGACTGTCTGGAAATTGCTTCATCTGGGCATCCATCCTATGTGCATTCACCAAATGCAGATACTGTTGTGGATGCCAGGAAGTGCATGATGTCAGGTGCCTGATATACCTGTTTCCTGAGAGGCTTTCCCTGTGCCTGAAAGAAACAGAGGCAGATGCTTGTGGCTAACTATTGGACTGATCACAGGGTTCCCAATGGAGGAGTTAGAAAGAAGACTGAAGGAGCTGAAGTTGGCATGAGTTGGCAGCCCTATGGGGAGAGTGACAGTACCAACCAACCAGAGCTCCAAGGGTCTAAACCACCAGCCTGGGAACATACATGGAAGGACTCATGGCTCCACCTGTATAGGTAGTTGAAGATGGCCTTGTCAGACATGCATGGGAAAGGAAGGCCTTGGTCCTTCAAAGGCTGGATCACCTGAAGTTGGGGAATTTGAAAGTGGGGAGGCAGGAATGGGTGTATGGGTGAGGGCACACCCTCATAGTAGTAGGAAGAGAAGGGATTGGAAAAGGGCTTTTGGGGGGGAATGGGGAAAGTGGATAACTTTTAAAAGGTAAATAAATAAAATATACAATAAAAATATAATGGAACTGGCAATTGTAGTGGAGAAGTTGAGACTTTCATCAAGTTATTAGGGGGATTTCTTATAATTCTCAAGGACAAGTTATTGTAGAAGGGGCCCATGGAACTTTAAAACACTATCTTCCTAAAATAAAAAAGGGGGAGGTATATCCCTGTACATCACAAATTTATTTAAATAATGCTCTTTTTAATTCAAAAATTTAAAAAAAAAAATTGGATGCCAAGGACCTTTCTGCTGAGTGTCTATGGCACCCTACAACTAGACATACTTACCTTGGTGAAAAGGAAGGATCCACTTACTGGCATATGGCATATGATACCAACCAGTTATCTAATATGGGGAAGAGGGCATGTTTGTGTTTTTTCTGTAGGATGCTACAGGAGCATGGTGGCTGCCCGAATGATTGGTGATACATGCTGATGCTGAGACAAAATATGATGCTGACCTGTGAGCTTGCTGAGTACCCTGACAAGGGTGACTGGGAAGCTGTATTGGATATATGTTCCTTACCCACCTTTGCTTGCCTATATCCCAGATGGGACAAGCTGCCTTGCCTCAAGGTTTTAGACCTTGTGGGACAGAGAATCAAAAAGTGAAGTTATAATGACACTTGTGTTGTGTGTGTGGGTGGACTGTGAGAGGAAGCTGGGTTCCTGGTTGAGCACAGACCTCGAACTCTAATGGGATGGTAGGTGTTCAGCCTTGTTCCTGGGCTCTGGTTCCTTTCACTTATCCACAGCCCCTCCCAAAGAAAGGTCTGTGGCCTTAGGTCACTTAGCACAGGTAGAGGGCATGACTACAGGCCCAGAGCCTCAAGAGATCTCCATTTTAATGAGATACCTAAAGGCCAGAGGTTGTAGCCAATTAACATTCTTTCCCAGACCCTCATCCTTGCAAAAGATATTTAACCTCAGGCCTGCCTTGAGGATAGGGGATACAGCTTCATTCACCTTCCTCCTTGATAATAAACCTTTTAAAACCATGGACGACCTCCTGTCTTTGGGGCCCACCATAAAGAACCTTAGAGGGGGCTTTCAACCAATGAGCCGCTGCCTAATTTCCCACTGAGGACCTCTCTACATTCCAGCCACAGAGCCCAGCCAACTCAGGCAAGGTAGTCAAGCCAGCCATGACCCAGCCAAGTTAGTCACCTTGAACAAGATTCTCTACCTCGTGGGGCTCCACTGGAGTTTCCCCTTTTCATCCCTCTCAGTTGTGGGCCAGTCCAACCCGTATGCCCCCCCCACCATCTCAGTCCTTCTGCGATCGCCCAGAGGTGCCTGGGTGCCCAAGGACTGAGATCACCAGTCTCCAGCTAACCATCTTGGTCCAGAGACCTTCAACCCAAGAGCTCTGCCCACCCAGGACCTCAGACTGAGATCTCCCCATGCCTGGAGCAGAGTTCTGCAACTTCTCACAGCCCAATGTCTGGCTAGTGCTCTGTGGAGAGAACTCAGTTAAATTCCCGTGCTTAAGCCCCCATTAGCTACAGTTCCATCCACCCGGGGAACAGACATGCAGGATCCACAACTCAGCCAAACAGGACTCACACCCATGTGAGAGCTACAGCCCCACAGTGTTGTTCTTAAATCTGACCAGTTATTTGGACTCAATCATGTACTGGTCTAGAAATCAATCCAATATTGGGAATAACAGTCTTCCTATGGAAGGTTGGATCTGGAAATTTTCAGAGACATATTTGAAAGTTAGTTGCAGTTCTCTATAATGTTAAGATAGCAAGAGACAAAATTGGGACAGGATCTGGATTTCAAACAAGTGTTAGTGCATGTGTTAAGACTCTTTTAATTGTTAAGTTAAAATTCCTTTTGTCACTTCTACAGTATTTATTGTAAATTGCATTGACTGTATACTTTCTAATTATGTTAGTGTGTTGAAACCTGGCATGTTTGTTACCGGGGTCTATAAACCAGCATTTGTCTTGCTGCCTGAGTATTAGAAAACCTTGATTTTCTGACAAAATGAGTTAGGTTTTAAGCAGAAACAAGAGGGTAGTGGGCTTGATTATTGTTAGCTTTAATTACATTAATTTCTAGCACCAGTGCTTCTGAAATAGCTTTGACATAGAAGTTAAGACAGCCACTTTTGTTAATCATTTAGCAAAAAATGTTACTAATGTGTTGAGTATACAAGAGGATTTATATAGGTGTTTGGAACAAAGAATTGGTACTCTATATCCTATTCAAATTATTGGAAGGAACTTCAGGGTTTAAGAGTTAGGAACAATTTGGAGTGTCATGCCAAATACCACTGAAGTTGTGGTACTTCTAAAATTTACAATGATAATCATTATAATTAGAAAAAAGTTTAAAGACACGTGTAGGATATTTGGCATAATTCTAACACCTCTCTGGATGTTTTAACTTTGTCTAGTGAGATTATGAATTTAAAGAATGCTGCTCTGCTGAGCTTTGATGCTGCAGAGAATGCTGATAAAATTATCCATGGTTTGAGGTCAGTTTTTCCATTTTGGTCAAACATCAAGAATGGCATATATAGCTCGATCATGCTAGCCCTTTTTGTCCTGTGAATACTTTTTTTTTTTTTTAATTTTTTTATTGGATGTTTTATTTACATTTCATATGTTGTCCCCTTACCCCAACCCCCACCCACCCAGGAACCCCCAATCCCCTCACACCTCCTCCTTCTTCTTTGTGGATGTAACCTCTATCTACCCCCCCACTCCCACCTCCCCACCCTCAAAACTCCCACCCCCTGGGGCGTCCAACCTTCATGAGGTCAAGGATCTCATCTTCCACCTGTGCCCAGCAGGGCCCTCCACTCTTATATATTCAGCTAAGGCCCTGGATCCCTCCATAAGTGCTCCCAGGCTGGTGGTTTAGACCCTGGGAGCTGTGGTTGGTTGGTATTGTTGCTCTCCTCATGGGGCCACAAATCCTTTCAGCTCCTTCAGTCTTCACTCTAACTCCTCCATTGAGAACCCCATAATCACTTCAATGGCTAGTTGTGAGCATCTGCCTCTGAATATGTCAGACTCTTGAAGACCTCTGAGGAGACATCCATATCAGGCTCTTATCAGCATGCACTTCCTGGCTTCCACATCAGCATCTACCTTTGGTGACTGCACGTGGGATGGATACTCAGGTGGAAAGGTCTTCAGACGGCCCCTCCTTCAGTTTTTGTCCCTCGCTTTGTCTCCATATTTGCTCCCTTGAGTATTTTGTTGCTCCTTCTAAGAAGGACCGAATCACCCCCACTTGGTCTTCCTTCTTTATGGACTTCATGTGGCCTGTGAGTTGCATCTTGGGCATTTTAAGGTTCTGGGCTAATATCCAATAATCAGTGAGTGAATACCATGTGTGTTCTTTTGTGATTGGCTTACCTCACTCAGTATGATAATTTCTAGTTCCATCCATTTACCTAGGAACCTCTCAAATTCATTGTTTTTAATAGCTGAGTAATACTCCATTGTGTAAATATACCACATTTTTTTAATCCATTCCTCAGTTGAAGGACATCTGGGTTCTTTCCAGCTCCTGGCTATTATAAATAAGGCTGCTATGAA
>NW_021604650.1:132348-138348 GCF_004785775.1 Grammomys surdaster | reverse complement strand
CAATGGCTAGTTGTGAGCATCTGCCTCTGAATATGTCAGACTCTTGAAGA
This sequence comes from Grammomys surdaster, assembly GCF_004785775.1. NCBI lineage: Eukaryota > Metazoa > Chordata > Mammalia > Rodentia > Muridae > Grammomys > Grammomys surdaster. The sequence continues at coordinate 138,298 of NW_021604650.1, read as the reverse complement.
CCTCTGAGGAGACATCCATATCAGGCTCTTATCAGCATGCACTTCCTGGCTTCCACATCAGCATCTACCTTTGGTGACTGCACGTGGGATGGATACTCAGGTGGAAAGGTCTTCAGACGGCCCCTCCTTCAGTTTTTGTCCCTCGCTTTGTCTCCATATTTGCTCCCTTGAGTATTTTGTTGCTCCTTCTAAGAAGGACCGAATCACCCCCACTTGGTCTTCCTTCTTTATGGACTTCATGTGGCCTGTGAGTTGCATCTTGGGCATTTTAAGGTTCTGGGCTAATATCCAATAATCAGTGAGTGAATACCATGTGTGTTCTTTTGTGATTGGCTTACCTCACTCAGTATGATAATTTCTAGTTCCATCCATTTACCTAGGAACCTCTCAAATTCATTGTTTTTAATAGCTGAGTAATACTCCATTGTGTAAATATACCACATTTTTTTAATCCATTCCTCAGTTGAAGGACATCTGGGTTCTTTCCAGCTCCTGGCTATTATAAATAAGGCTGCTATGAACATAGTTGAGCATATGTCCTTATTATATGTTCGAGCACCTTCTGGGTATATGCCTAGGAGTGGTATAGCTGGATCCTCGGGTAATGCTATGTCCAATTTTCTGAGGAACCGCCACACTGATTTCCAAAGTGGTTGCACCATCTTGCAGTCCCACCAACAATGGAGGAGTGTTCCTCTTTCTCCACACCCTCGCCAGCATCTACTATCACCTGAGTTTTTAATCTTAGCCATTCTGACTGGTGTGAGATGGAATCTCAGGGTTGTTTTGATTTGCATTTCCCTGACGACTAAGGATGCCGAGCATTTCTTTAGGTGCTTCTCGGCCATTCGAGTTTCTTCTGTTGAAAATTCTTTGTTAAGCTCTATACCCCATTTTTTAATAGGGTAATTTGGTTGCCTGGAGTCTAATTTCTTGAGTTCTTTGTATATATTGGATATTAGCCCTCTATCAGATGAAGGATTGGTAAAGATCTTTTCCCAATTTGTTGGTTGTCGTTTTGTCCTATTGACAGTGTCCTTTGCCTTACAGAAACTTTGCAATTTTATGAAGTCCCATTTGTCAATTCTCGATCTTAGAGCATATGCCATTGGAGTTCTGTTCAGGAACTTTTCCCCTGTGCCCAAGTATTCGAGGCTTTTCCCCACCTTCTCTTCTATTAGTTTCAGTGTATCTGGTTTTATGTGGAGGTCCTTTATCCACTTAGACTTGAGCTTTGTACAAGGGGATAAGAATGGATCAATTTTCATTCTTCTACATGTTGTCTTCCAGTTGAACCAGCACCATTTGTTGAAAATGCTGTCCTTTTTCCACTGGACAGTTTTAGCTCCTTTGTCAAAGATCAAGTGACCATAGGAGTGTGGGTTCATTTCTGGGTCTTCAATTCTATTCCATTGATCTTCCTGCCTGTCTCTGTACCAATACCAGGTAGTTTTTATCACTATTGCTCTGTAGTACAGCTTGAGGTCAGGGATGGTGATTCCTCCCGAAGTTCTTTTATTGTTGAGAATAGTTTTCGCTATCCTAGGTTTTTTGTTATTCCATATGAATTTGAGAATTTCCTTTTCTAACTCTGTGAAGAATTGAGTTGGGATTTTAATGGGGATTGCATTGAATCTGTAGATTGCTTTTGGCAAGATGGCCATTTTTATTATATTAATCCTGCCAATCCATGAGCATGGGAGATCTTTCCATCTTCTGAGATCTTCTTCAATTTCTTTCTTCAGAGACTTGAAGTTCTTGTCATACAGGTCTTTCACTTGCTTGGTTAGATTCACACCAAGGTATTTTATATTATTTGCAACTATTGTGAAGGGTGTCATTTCCCTAATTTCTTTTTCAGTCTGTTTATCTTTCATGTAGAGGAAGGCTACTGATTTGTTTGAGTTGATTTTATAACCAGCCACTTTGCTGAAGTTGTTTATCAGGTTTAGGAGTTCTCTGGTGGAAGTTTGGGGGTCACTTAAGTATACTATTATATCATCTGCAAATAGCGATATTTTGACTTCTTCCTTTCCTATTTGTATCCCTTTGACTTCTTTTTGTTGTCTAATTGCTCTGGCTAAGACTTCCAGTACTATATTGAATAGGTAGGGGGAGAGTGGGCAGCCTTGTCTAGTCCCTGATCTTAGTGGGATTGCTTCAAGTTTCTCTCCATTTAGCTTGATGTTGGCTACTGGTTTGCTGTAAATTGCTTTTACTATGTTTAGGTAGGGGCCTTGAATTCCTGATCTTTCCAAGACTTTTATCATGAAGGGATGTTGAATTTTGTCAAATGCTTTCTCAGCATCTAGTGAGATAATCATATGGTTTTTTTCTTTAAGTTTGTTTATATAGTGGATTACATTGATGGATTTCCGAATATTGAACCATCCCTGCATTCCTGGGATAAAACCTACTTGATCATGATGGATGATTGTTTTGATGTGGTCTTGGATTCGGTTTGCTAGAATTTTATTGAGTATTTTTGCATCGATGTTCATAAGGGAGATTGGTCTGAAGTTCTCTTTCTTTGTTGGGTCCTTGTGGGGTTTGGGAATGAGTGTAATTGTAGCTTCATAGAACGAATTGGGTAGTGTTCCTTCTGTCTCTATTTTGTGGAATAGTTTGAAGAGAATTGGTATTAGGTCTTCCTTGAAGGTCTGATAGAATTCAGCACTAAAACCATCTGGTCCTGGGCTTTTTTTAGTGGGGAGACTTTTAATGACTGCTGCTATTTCCTGAGGGGTTATGGGACTGTTTAGATGGTTTATCTGCTCCTGGTTTAAGTTTGGTACCTGGTATCTGTCTAGGAAATTGTCCATTTCATCCAGGTTTTCCAGTTTTGTTGAGTATAGACCTTTGTAGTAGGATCTGATGATTTTTTTAATTTCTTCCGTTTCTGTTGTTATGTCTCCCTTTTCAGTTCTGATTTTATTAATTTGGATACTCTCTCTGTGCCCTCTGGTTAATCTGGCTAACGGTTTATCTATCTTGTTGATTTTCTCAAAGAACCAACTCCTGGTTTTATTGATATTTTGTATTGTTCTTTCAGTTTCTATTTGGTTGATTTCAGCCCTGAGTTTGATTATTTCCTGCCTTCTACTCCTCCTGGGTGTATTTGCTTCTTTTTGTTCTAGGGCTTTTAGTTGTGCAGTCAACTTGTTAGTGTGTGCTCTTTCCAGTTTCTTTTTGTAGGCACTTAGAGCTATGAGTTTTCCTCTTAGCACTGCCTTCATGGAGTCCCACAAGTTTTGGTATGATGTGTCCTCATTTTCATTGAAATCTAAAAAGTCTTTAATTTCTTTCTTTATTTCTTCCTTGACCAAGTCATCATTGAGTAGAGAGTTGTTCAGTTTCCATGTGCACATGGGTTTTCCATTGGTTTTGTCATTATTAAAGACCAGTCTTATTCCATGGTGATCTGATAAGAGGCAAGGGATTATTTCAATCTTTTTGTATCTGTAGAGGCTTGTTTTGTGACCAATTATATGGTCTATTTTGGAGAAGGTACCATGAGGTGCTGAGAAAAAGGTATATTCTTTTGTTTTAGGATGAAATGTTCTATAGATGTCTGTTAAGTCCATTCGGTTCATAACTTCTGTTAATGTCAAAGTGTCTCGGTTTAGTTTCTTTTTCCATGATCTGTCCATTGCTGAGAGTGGGGTGTTGAAATCCCCCACTATTATTGTGTGAGGTGTAATGTGTGTTTTGAGCTTTAGTAAAGTTTCTTTTATGTATGTAGGTGCCCTTGCATTTGGGGCATAGATGTTCAGAATTGAGAGTTCACCTTGGTAGCTTTTTCCTTTGATGAGTATGAAGTGTCCTTCCTTATCTTTTTTGATTAATTTTGGATGGAAGTCGATTTTATTTGATATTAGAATGGCTACTCCAGCTTGTTTCTTGGGACCATTGGCTTGGAAAATTGTTTTCCACCCTTTTATTCTGAGGTAGTGTCTGTCTTTGTCACTGAGGTGTGTTTCTTGTATGCAGCAAAATTCTGGGTCTTGTTTGTGTATCCAGTCTGCTAGTCTGCGTCTTTTTATTGGGGAATTGAGACCATTGATGTTAAGAGATATTAAGGAAAAATGATTGTGGCTTCCTGTTATTTTTGTTATTAGAGGTAAAGTTATGTTTGTATAGTTATCTTCTTTTGGGGTTGTTGGAAGATTACTTCCTTGCTTTTTCTAGGTTGTAGTTTCCCTCCTTGTGTTGGCGTTTTCCATCCATTATCCTTTGAAGTGCTGGGTTTGTGGGAAGATATTGTGCAAATTTGGTTTTGTCATGGAATATCTTGGTTTCACCATCTATATTGATTGAGAGTTTTGCTGGGTATAGTAATCTGGGCTGGCAATTGTGTTCTCTTAGGGTCTGTATGATGTCCGTCCAGGCTCTTCTGGCTTTTATAGTCTCTGGTGAGAAGTCTGGTGTAATTCTTATAGGTCTGCCTTTATATGTTAGTTGACCTTTTTCCCTTACTGCTTTTAGTATTTTTTCTTTGTTTTGTGCATCTGATGTTTTGATTATTATGTGACGGGAAGTATTTCTTTTCTGGTCTAGTCTATTTGGTGTTCTGTAGGCTTCTTGTATGTTTATGGGCATCTTGTTCTTTAGGTTAGGGAAGTTTTCCTCAATGATTTTGTTGAAGATATTTACTGGCCCTTTAAGTTGGGAATCTTCATTCTCATCTATACCTATTATCCTTAGGTTTGGTCTTCTCATTGTGTCCTGAATTTCCTGGATGTTTTGAGTTAGGAGTTTTTTGCTTTTTTCATTTTCTTTGACAACTGTGTCAATATTTTCCACCGTATCTTCTGCATTTGAGATTCTCTCTTCTATCTCTTGTATTCGGTTGGTGATGCTTGCGTCTGTGACTCCTGATCTCTTTCTTAGGTTTTCTATCTCCATGGTTGTCTCCCTTTGAACTTTCTTTATTGTTTCTATTTCCAGTTTCAGATCCTGAATGTTTTTGTTTAATTCCTTCTTTGTGTTTTCTTGCATTTCTTTAAGGGATTTCTGTGATTCCTCTTTAAGGGCTTCTATCTGTTTACTTGTACTCTCCTGTATTTCTTTAAGGGAGTTACTTAATTCCTTCTTATAATCCTCTATCATCATCATGAGAAGTGATTTTAGTTCTGAATCCTGCTTTTCAGGTGTGAAGGGGTGTTCAGGGCTTGCTATATTGGGAGAACTGGGCACTGATGATGCCAAGAAACTTTGGTTTCTGTTGCTTATGTTCTTGCGCTTGCCTTTCGCCATCTGGGTAACTCTAGTGGTACCTGCCCTCTCTGTGTAAGATTGGAATCTGTATTTCCAGTTATCTTGCTTATTGCAGAGCTCCTCGGAGTCCAGAGGTCTCTGTGGTCTTATGCCCCTAATCTCCCGGGTGGAAGAACTCCTGGGACTCAGGCCACCTCTTGGATCTGGTAATCCTTCTGTTCTGAGTGCAGTGGCTCCTCGGCTGCTCTGAGTGCAGTGGGTTCTCGATTACTCAGGATTCAGTTTCAGCTGCTCTGAGTGCAGTGGCTCCTAGATGACTCAGGATTCAGTTTCTCCACAGGACAGGAGCAGACCAACTCTGTGTCAGCTGCTCTGAGTGCAGTGGCTCCAGCTGCTCTGAGTGCAGTGGGTCCCTGATGACTCAGAATTCAGTTTCAGCTGCTCTGAGTGTAGTGACTTCTCGATGACTCAGGATTCAGTTTCTCCACAGGACAGGAGCAGACCTACTCTGTGTCTGCTCCAGTCCCAGGGACCAGGCAGGGGCCGAAGGGAAGTGGAATTCCGGAGGGGCAGGGTTTGGGTAGCTGCTGTTCCCTAGATGTCCCTGGCTCCCAGATGTATTTCTGGGGCCTAGGGAGTGAGATGGAGTTCTTACCAGCTGCTCTGAGTGCAGTGGCTCCTGGATGACTCAGGATTCAGTTTCTCCACAGGACAGGAGCAGACCGACTCTGTG
>NW_021604650.1:103377-132338 GCF_004785775.1 Grammomys surdaster | reverse complement strand
GACTCTGTGTCTGCTCCAGTCCCAGGGACCAGGCAGGGGCCGAAGGGCGAATACTTTTATTTTTGCCCATTGTGTTAAAGATTGTCTCTAACAACATCGACTTTTTGGCTGTCAAAGTACACGACTTGAAACTGAAAATGGATCCCCAGACAGAGTTATTAATTTAATAGGCTGGTAAGCCAAGGACTAGTAACATTCTGCACAGAGCCTTACCAACCTAAGACAGAAGTGCATTGCTTTTAATAATGCATATTCCACGATGGGTAATGAAGGCATTCTTGTCGGAAACACCTAAGACAGGCTCAGTTTAGTTTATGCAATAAAAAGGGGGAGATGTGGAGAGCTTTTGGGACTTCCTGACAGGAATCTGACATTGGCCAAGGATAAGGAAATGGACTGCATGCTGGAACCTGACATTAGGCTAGAATAACGAAGTAATTTCAGGCAGGAATCTAAATCTTAAGCTAGAACAAAGAAGTCAGCTTCAGGCATGAAAATGACTTTGGGCTAGGACAGGGAAGTAGGCTCAGATATTTTTGTCATCCTGATAAACCTTAGAAATAGTGATCATGGGGCTCTGTTTATTGTCTTGCTTTTTCTTTGACTATCTGGGTTTATTGTCTTGCTTGTTCTTTGACTATTTGCATCTATTATATTGCTAGTTCCTCAAGTAGAACTGACCTTAGTACTTGCATGTAATTTAAATGGCATAAAAGCAAAAAAGGAGGAGGAGGGATGAGATGGGGGTTAATGGGCAGGGGAATGGGGAAAGGGGATAACATCTGAAATGTAAATAAATAAAATATCAAAAAATTTAAAGATATCAAAGCATTATTTAAGCTATCTTTGTGAGATTCCATATCCCCTTTTGTTCTATGAGCATTACCTTTAAAATCCTTTTAGATCTCTATACATTTGCTTGACTTATAGGATTGTAAGCTATATCTGTAATAGATTTTATGCAACAAGGTCTAAAAAAATCATTGTATTTGAAGCTCAGGAATTAAGTACTCATTTATTATATTCTAAGCCATGCCATGATGGTGGTTGCCTGGACCATGTGATTGCCTCCATTCCATCATCATTCAGGGCCAATCTCCTTCCTGTACAGGCTTCTATACTCTCTCTCTCTCTCTCTCTCTCTCTCTCTCTCTCTCTCTCTCTCTTCTCCCTAACACCACATTTTTTGCCTCAGATCATTGGACATAGGTATTTTCATTGACAGGTCAATGCTTATATACAGTGTACAAGAGATTAGGTGGTAATTACTCTGTATGTCTAGCAGCATTGCTTCTCTTACATGCTTTGAACCCTGAACCATCTTTGACTAAAATCTCAGTAAATGATGCTGTACACCACTAGTTCCAATTCAAACTAGTGCAGCCACTAAGAGTATAGGCATGTTGTTTCCTCAAAAAATAGGAACTTTGAGCTACACTAGATATAAGCCTGAATAACTCGATATCAGCATACCACAGAAAAAACTGGCACATCCACTTCAATTGTGGCACTAAGCACAATTGCCACACTAAAATAGCCTTAGAGCCCATCTAAGGATGTGTAAGGAAAGATGGTGAGTTTATACACAAAAGAGATACAGATAGATATAGATGTAGAGGCAGATTATACAGATATATACATAGAAACATAGATTTATATACATACTAATTTGGTATTTTTACCTCATTCAGTTTTTAATATAGCCATAAAACAAGGCCTATGTACTGTTATTAGTCTTAGTATAAACTTTATTTTTCAAGTTATTTTAAAAGTATGTTATTAATTCTTATTATATCATAAATTATTTCTCTCTCTCTCTCTCTGATTCTCTTAGTTTAAACAATAGAAATTGACTTTCTCACAGTTCTGCAGGATAGAAAGTGGGGATCAATGCTACCTTGTTTTGCCATGCTGAAAGCTTTCTTTTTAATTAATTATTTATTATTTATTTACTTTATATCCTAACTGCCACTTTCCCTCTACACTCCTGCCAATCCCTCCCATCACTTCCCCTTCCCACAATCCACCCCTTCTCCCTCTCTCCTCAGAAAAGTGGATGCCTCCCATGGATATCAACTTGCCTTGACATATCAAGGTGCTGTAAGCCTAGGAACATCTTCTACTTGTAAGGCAAGACAAGGCAGCCAAATTAGAGGCAAGTGTCCCAAAGGCATGCAATAGTGTCAGAGACCACTTGTGCCTCTGTTGTTAGGAGTTCCACATGAAGACCAAGATACAAAACTGTTACATGTATACTGAGTGACTAGGTCAGTTCCATGCATGCTCGCTGATTGGCAGTTCAAGCCCTATGAGCCCCTAGGTACCCAGGTTAGTTGATTCTATAGGTTTTCTTGGGGTGTCCTAGAACCCTCTGGCTCTGTAAGTTTTCTTTCCCAGGCATTGCTCTCAGGCTTCTACATGGCCTTTACCTTTGTCATCCCTTTGTGATGCATCTTTTCCTAAAGTATTTTATAAAATACCATACTGGTAAATTAATTTCCACATTTATAATTTCATTTTTACTGAATCATGGACATAAAAATACCATTTCCAGGTAAATCTCCACTTTTCCAATAGGGGAATATGACTTCCCATATAAATGTCATTCCTAGGGGACAGAATTCAGCTGATAAAACATAGTGACAAATATTTTTGTCTATACTATTTGTACAAAGAGAAGAACTTGAGTTAATAAAAAAAATTGCCCTGCAAGAGCCATTGTTAAAATCTGAATGCTAATGGTAAAAATGTTACATGGAAATTTTATTCCATTAGCTTTAATATCACTTTTCCCCTTCACACTTGAATATATTTTGTTTTGATAAAATCCACCACCTTTTACTCCCTCCTCCAAATCTCCTTGTGTCCCTCACCTCATCTGCCTCCCAGCTTCAGGTTTATTTTTTCTTTGTTTTTGTTGTACAGTTTTACCTTGAATAGGTTTCATTCTTGCTGCATGTTATTACCAGCAGTAAAAGACAATCTAACATTTAGTCCTAAATCAACTCTTCTTTTTTTCTCCCTATTCTATCATCTTAGAAGGATCTCATTGATACTACAGGTAGAAACACAGATACACTTGAATGGCCTAATTCTTTATTCATCTCTATCTCTGTAAAGATGAGTGAGTCATAGTTTTTTTTTTCAATTTAGATAAATCTACTCTCATTTGCTACAGGGTGATTCTCTGCACCGACAATAATGTCTAGAATTCTCTCCACAGAGGAAATTCACCTTTAATCTTCTGCATGATTCTGTACCTTCTATTCTGGACCTAGTACCAAAGAATTGGTGTTGGGGAGGTGGTTAGGGGGAACTTTGAACTAGGATTGAGGGTCAGCTTTAGCAGTTCCTTTGGTAACATGTCTGGCTATGAGATTTCTGAATAGTCAGAGGAATTTTGTTTTTGAAATCTAAAGAGATTCAAATGGCACAAGAAGGTTAAACATTTATGAAGCTCCATGGCCATGGAAAGAAACCTCAAAAGCTAGCTCTGAATATAATTGCTTAGCCCTGGAAATGACCTAGGGATTCCCCTCCATCAAGCAAAGGAATGATGACCTTTCAGAACCTCTTTTGTAGGTGTATATAAAACCTAGTAAGTATTATTAGTGCTGCTCATGTGTGTAGGGCTATCCACCCTAATATGGGCTACATAAAAGAGGCCCAATGTAAAGAAAACTGACTTTCTCTCCCTTCATAACCTTCTACAGCCTGAAGCTTATCAAATATGTGGGGGACCTTGTGAGTGCCCTCACCATTCATGGTAGAACATTAATTATTTTGTTCTTCTGCAGGCTTGTGTAAGCCAGTGCAGGTGTTAAAAGTTGCTCTGCCATTACCAGATGGCACTGTTTCACAGTTTTCCTCCATAAACTCTGGGTCTTACAATTTCTACACTACCTCTTTTAGGTATAGGGGATGTGGTACTAATGCACCATTTGGGGATGAAAACTCCATAGTCACTTCATCTCTATACTTTGATCATTTGTGGTTATCAGTATTAACCTAAGTCCATTGCAAAAAGATTTCTGAGGAAGGCAAGAGCTGGAGTAACCGTTAATATAAGGATAAGATTTAGAAAGTTGTTGGGTAGTATATCAATTTAGCAAAATGAGTACCTTTCTCCCCCAGGTTCTATGATGTCTCCAGCCATAGGAACATGAGCAGGCTAACAGTACTGGGAATGGGTTCCCTTTTGTTGAGTGGGCCTTAAATACCACCAGATAGCTAATGGTTATCCTCTAAATCATTAATGCCTTCAGTGGACAAATCTTTCTGGGTGAGTTATTATTTTAGTTTTCAGAATTAACTGCTAAGAGTAAGACTTTTTGTATCTTTTCTCTCTCAGTAGGCTATCTAGAACTTTGTGCTGCTATAAAAGCTAGACATCAGGAATGAAGCTATCAGTTCAGTACCAACTTTTTTCTATGCCCTGTGAGCAAATGTGTATTGTTTTTAGCAACAGGATCTTACACACAAGTACTGGTGGCAATAAATACAATAACTATAACCTGTAATATTTGTGAGTGGGGGGAGGATAATCTTAGAGTGATCAAGACTAACAAGTTTACATTTGAGTTGGTTTTTTAAATAATCTATGGGCTTTGGGACAAGCAATATCTTTCCAACCAATTTGTGCTAATCCCTGTTTCTCTCTCTCTCTTTCTCTCCTCTCTCTCCCTCTCTGTGCATGTGTGTGTGTGTATATGTTGCATTTAGCAACCTAAAAAAATCTTTTTAAACACTAAAACATTTTCTTATATCCTAAACAACTTAACCTTCTATGCCTTTAAACTTTAATAAGAAAAATCATAAAACTATAGACTTCAAACCCATCAGAGACCAAAGAAGGATAAGTATTACCTGAATCAACAGAAAGTGCAGAACAAACTGCTTCCAAATCTACAGAATTTACAGAGATTTCTAGCAACCAGGACCATCATGTAAGGTTTCTCTGTTATCATTGGGGCACTCAGTGTTAAGCCAACAAGACCATAATACCTGACAGACTTACCAGTGAAGCAGGAATCTTGAAGGATTGGCCTACCTTGTCTCTCTGCACAATTGGTCAGTCGACTTTCCAGTGTCCTGCTTCTCCAGTTTGGATGGCATGCTGTCCTGGTTGAGGGAAGGGCAGTTGTTAGCCCAATTGCTACCTTAGCCATAATGAGTCAAACTCCATGTAGAGATTATTTGGTGACAACCATCTTTGAAGTGGACTGAGGTGCTGCCAGGAGCTAAATTGTCTTTCTGTCATGAAAGCCTTTTATTACTGAAACACCTTAAATGCCATTTTATATAGATCTTTTAAGTGGTTGAAGATCATAATATATCCAAATATACAAACAATGCTTGTTTTTAGCTATTTATCATTTGCTTAACTTTGAAAATGTATACACAGGAGGCCTAATAAAACTTATTTTGCAATTAATTAAACTAGTACCTAACAAGACTACAAGTAAGATTATTTCTAGGTGCAATTAACTAAATTAGTACCTAGTACCTAAGAAGACTGCAAGTAAGATTATTTCTAGGTGATTAACTATTAACTTTCATAGTTATCCTATGCAATTTAAACTAGTAACTTTCAAGGACTAGAAATTTATATCAAATTTTTGAAAACATAACAAATTGCTATATAATTTTTTCTATAATTAACTAAACTAATACCTAACAGAACTATGTGTAATATTATTTGTAAGTGACTAACTTTTATTTCTTATTTATCCTAAACAATTCAAACTGTCAGCTTTCCTGAGGAGGAGGGCAACTCTGTAGGAGGACCAGCAGTATCAAATAACCTGGACCTCTGAGATCTCTCCAACACTGGGCTACCCTCCAGGCAGCATATACCAGCCTATAGGAGGTCCCCAACACATATAAAGCAGAGGACAGCTAGGACTGGATGCAGTCATAGAAGATGCACCTAACCCTCAAGAGACTGGAGGTCCTAGAATGTACGGAGGTCATTGGGGTAGGGTGTAAGGGAGGTGGGGACATTCTCATGGAAACAGGAGGAGAATGTATGGGATCATGAGAGGGACAAAATATGGACTATAAAAATTAAATAATAAAAAAAAAATTAAATAAAATAAAAATAAACAGGCCCAAAAAGAAAAATATATCAGCTTTTAATAGGACTAAAAATTTACATCAAAACGTTAATGGGTTCCAAATGTACAATACCTAAAACAAAGGTTGAAACATATATACAGTATATTGTGACAAAATAGCCTTAAATTTCCAACAATATACAATAATCCAAGCCAATGTAAAATATTTGAAAGTTTGACTTTGGGGCAATATTCTACTCAACTAAGTTTAGATCGAAGCATGGTGGTACACACTTTTAATCTCAGGAGAAAGACATGCAAATCTCTGAGTTCAAGGTCAATCTACAGAGCAAGATCCAGGACAGCCAAGCTTAGGCAGTGAAAGATTTGGAAAAGAAGAAGCTAGTGATAATGTAATATAACAAGGGGGGGGGGCGCAAATTCCATCTCCTGCAAGCAGCAGAACTCTGAAGTTTTGGGCATGTTTCCCTGGATTTATAGTCAAGAGTAAGAAACTACTGAGACAATTGAAGCTAAGTAATTAGTGATGATTAATAAAGAGACCAGCTTCACTTAGGTGAAATCATCTAGGAAGTGTTTTTCTGAGATCACAAAGAATCTGTGTTCCAGAGATTGCCAAGGTTGTCCCTCGTGTTGCAGCTGTACTTGGTAATGTGTAAGAATCACCCAGGTTATACTGGTTTTGAAGGTATGAAAAAGCTGCTCACGGAGAGCAGTTGAGGGTTGGAACTGTGAAAGGCCAGGGAAAGCCATTGGTAAATTTCCAGCCTCAGTTGCAGTTGATGGCCTAGAGTTGAGGGGGTTACATAAAGAAGTTGAGGTTTGGCACCATGAAGATAGCCTATGAGAGGCTATTGATGAAGCCAATGTATTGAAGATGCCAATACCATAGGATGAACACCAAGAACAGCTGTAGTGGAGTAGAGGCAATCAGAGCCTAGAATCCTACAGAGGGATTAGTTGGAAAAGTGACACAAGCCCTTTACAAGATCCCAGAAGGTCATGTATGGATCCCAAACATTGGAACATGAAGCTGTGAAGTTGAAGTTGACTTGGATACTCCAAGATGTTAAAGATACCAGAACTGTAAGGTACCTGCCAAGGAAAGTTGGTAATAAAATAGAGATAGCTCAGAACATAGAAGTTTGTTGAGGTCAACAAAAGATGAAAAGAAGTTGGAGATCTGAAGACTTCTTTGGCATCTGACAAGGAGATGCAGAGCTGTGAATATGCCCAGTTGTTTTCCTGTCTTGCTTTGGTGATTACAGTTAAGTGATTGGATGAATCTCAGAAGAAACTTTGAGCTTTGAACTTTTAACATTGCTGAGACTGCTATAGACTATGGGGACTTTTGAAGTTGGATTAAATGTGTTTTTCATTATTCTATGGCTAGGTATGACCCCATAGAATCATGTGTTTGAACAAGCCAATGGTGGCCAAGGAGTGGAATGTGGTAATTTGTATATGCTTGGCCCAGAGTGTGGCACTATGAGGAGGTGTGGCCTTGTTGGAGTAGGTGTGGCCTTGTTGCAAGAAGTGTCAATTTGGTGTGGGCTTTAAGACTTTCATCCTAGCTGCCTGGAAGACAGTATTCTCCTAGCTGCCTTCAGAACAAGAGGTGGAACTCTCAGCTTCCTCAACCCCATGTCTGTCTGAACACTACCATATTCCTACCTATATGATAATGTACTGAACCTCTGAACCTGTTAGCCAGCCCCAATTAAATGTTTTTTAAGATAGTTGCCTTAGCCATGGTGTCTGTTCCATCAGTAAAACCCTAAGTCAGTGGCTGTGTGCTGGCTAGTAGAAAGTTTTTTGGGATCTTGATAGTTGTAGTCACTTGGGATCCCAAAAGAATGTGTATGTAGGTTTTGGAATTGGGCACTTAGCAATAAGTACAGTCTAGAAGGGGGATCTCAGGAAGCCCACAGGAGTAACCACCACCCAAAGAGTACACATGGAGGGACCCATGACTCCAGCCACATATATAGGAGAGGATGGCCTTGTCAGGCATCAGTAGGAGGAGAGATCCTTGGTTTTGTGAAAGCTCAATGTCCAAGAGTAGGGGAATATCGGCATGGGGAGGGGAGAGTGGGTGAGTTGGAGGGGGAACACCCTCATAGAAGCAGGGGGAAGGGGGGTTGGATAGGGAGTTTCTTGGAGGGGGAAACTGGGAAAGGAGATAACATTTGAAATGTAAATAAAGAAAATATCCAGTAAAAAAGAAAGAAATATGTTCTACTAGGATCTTCTTAGGCCACTCATAATTTTGGTAGAGACTGAGAAGAGGGTGCTTCAGATATTCTGCTACAGCACTAGTGATTTGATTGTGGGATTAGCCTTGGAGAAAAGAAGGGATAGATGAATATGTGCAGTCAGCCTACCCTTTTCCCTATCTGTATTTGATCCCCCAATTTAATAAAATGTTACCCTCTTTCTTAATTCAGTAAGTAGAATACTAATATCTATGTATTATCAAAACATAACAATTGAGGCTTTCTCTAGACATCCTCCTTTCACCTAGTGGCCACTGTTCCTTACCAAGCAAAACCCAGGATAAGAGAAGCAAGAGAAACAAATGAGTTAACTCTCTAGTGTTTTCTAATGCTACTTGGTGATAAAAACTTGAACTTATACAATTTTGTCAGGGATGATTTGGGGTGACGTTTATGATGTCACACTACTCTTATGGTTCCAAGGTATCAAAAGAAAAGGCATGTTGAACATAAATATGGAGAAAAACAATAACAAAAATAACACAAACATGTCTGTGGCTGCTAAAGTAACTTCATTTTATATTCAGCAGCCATCTTGGTACCTATAAGGCATTAGTCTCAGATTCCAGTTCTTTGAAGATAAGTTCCTAAGAACCCTGACTCAGTGACTCTACAACTCAGAAATAGACTGTCATTATCACCTAGTTGTTATGATATGACTAACTGCATTATTGAGTTTTGTTGCTTCCATTCCCAATGATTATTTTGAGTCACCCTAAGCATATAAATTTATGAGAAAGATTTTTTGCTTGTTTATCTAGGTATTAAGTCTTCCTGTGGCCTTTTCCTTCTCAACAGAGGAATCTTTTTTTTTTCATTATTGGTTATTTTATTTATTTACATTCCAAATATTATCCCCATTCTCAGTTTCCCCTCTACAACACCCCTATCCCCTCCCCACTTCTTCCTTCATCTATGAGGGTGTGCCCCACCTGCCCACCCACTCCTGCCCCAGGGCCCTAGAATTAACCTAATCTGGGTCATTGACAACCAAGGGGCTCCCCTCCCAGTGATGCCTGCTATGGCAATTCTGTGCTACATATCCAGCTGGAGCCATGAATTGCATTGTGCCATGTGTACTCTTTAGTTGGTAGTTTAGTCCCTGGGAGCTTTGGGGCATTCTAGTTGGTTGATATTGTTGTTCTTCCTATGGAGTTGCAAACCCCTTCAGCTCCTACAGTCCTTGCCCTAACATCTCCATTGAGGTCTGCATGTTCAGTCTGATGGATGGCTGTGAACATTTGCATATATATTGGTCAGGTTCTGGCAGAGCCTCTCAGGAGACAATTATACCAGGCTCCTGTCAGTTAGCACTTCTTTTTTTTTGTTTTGTTTTGTTTTGTTTTGTTTTGTTTTGTTTTTAATTTTTTCATTGGATGTTTTATTTACATTTCATATGTTGTCCCCTTACCCCATCCCCCACCCACCCAGGAACCCCCAATCCCCTCACACCTCCTCCTTCTTCTTTGTGGATGTAACCTCTATCTACCCCCCCCACTCCCACCTCCCCACCCTCAAAACTCCCACCCCCTGGGGCGTCCAGCCTTCATGAGGTCAAGGATCTCATCTTCCACCTGTCAGTTAGCACTTCTTGACATCAGCAATAGTGTCTGGGTTTGGTGTCTGCAGGTGGGATGAATCCATTAGGTGGGGCAGTCTATGGATGGCCTTTCATTCAGTCTCTGCTCCATTGTATGTCCCTGCCTTTCCTTTTGACAGGAGGAATTTTGAATTAATATTTTTGAGGTGGGGGGTGACTCTATCCCTCAATCAGGGCCTGTACCTATCCACTAGGTATAGTCTCTAAAGGTTCTCTCCCCTTTTGTTTTGTATTTTGGCTAATGTCCTCATGTTTCCTGGGAAACTCTTTGGTCCCTGGATTTGGAATTTTCTAGTGGCTACTTTCAATACCCCTGCCCCACTGCTACACATCTACTTTCAAATTCCTGACCCTCTGTACTTCTTCTCTATTTCCTCCCATATCTCAACTGCTCTATTTTTTCCATGCTCCACCCCTCTCCCTCAAAGATTTCTCTCTCCCTCTACTTCCCAGAGATGATTTTCTTCGCCCTTCTGAGTAGGACTACAGCATCCACACTTGGGTGTGATCTTCTTTCTTCTTGGGTTACATATGGCCTATGAGTTCTATCATGGGTTTTCTGAGCTCCTTTTTGGCTAATATCCACTGTTCTTTTGTGACTGGGTTACCTCACTCAGGAAGATATTTTCTAGTTCCATCTATTTGCATGTGAATGTTATGAAGTCAGTGGTTTTAAAAGCTGAGTAGTATTCCGTTGTGTAAATGTACCACATTGTCTGTATCTGTATCTGTTCTTCTGTGGTGGGATAACTGGGTTGTTTCCAGCTTCTGTCTATTATAAATAAAGCTGCTATGAACATAGTGGAGCATGTATCCTTGTTATATGTTGGAGCATCTTTTGGGTATATGCCCAGGAGTGGTATAGCTGGATCCTCAGGTGATACTATGTCCATTTTTCTGAGGAACTGCTAAATTCATTTCCAGCATGATTCTACCAGCATGCAATCCCACCAGCAATTAAGGAGTGTTCCTTCTCCACATCCTTGCCAGCATCTACTGTCACCTGGTTTTTGATTTTAGCTATTCTGACTGGTGTAAGATGTAATCTCAAGGTTGTTTTGATTTACATTTCCCTGATGACTAAGGATATTGAACATTTCTTTAAGTGCTTCTTAGCCATTTGAGATTCCTCAATTGAGAATTCTCTGTTTAGATCTGTATCCCATTTTTTAATCGAGTTATTTGGTTCTTTGAAGTTTAACTTCTTGTGTTCTATGCATATTTTGAATGTTAATCCTCTATCAGATGTAGGTTTGGTGAAGTTCTTTTCCAAATTTGTGGGTTGCCATTTTGTCCTATTGACAATGTCCTTCACCTTACAGAAGATTTTCAATTTTATGAGGCCCCATTTGTCAATTCTTAATTTTAGAGCATAAGCCATTTGAGTTCTGTTCTGGAAAATTTCCCCTTTACCAATGTATTTCAGATTCTTCCCCACTTTTTCTTCTATTAGATTCATGGTATCTGGTTTTATGTGGAGATTCTTGGTCCACTTGGACTTGAGCTTTGTACAAGGAGATAAGAATGGGTTAGTGTTCATTCTTCTACATGCCAAAGGCCACTTGAAACAGCACCATTTGTTGAAAATTCTGTATCTTTCCCATAGGATAGTATTGGCTCTTTTGTCAAAGATCAAGTGACCAAATATGTGGTGTGCGAGTTCATTTCTGGAGCTTCAGTTCTATTCCATTGCTCTACTTGTCTGTCTCTGTACCAATACCATGCAGTTTTTATCACTATTGCTCTGTAGTATAGCTTAAGGTCAAAGATGGTGATTCCCCCAGAAGTTCTTTTATTATTAAAAAATGTTTTTTATATCCTGGGATTTTTGTTATTCCAAATAAATTTGAGAATTGCTATTTCTACTTCTTTGAAGAATTGCATTGAAATTTTGAAGGGGATTGTATTGAATCTGTCGATTGTTTTAGGTAAGTTGGCCAATTTTACTATGTTCTTTCTGCCAATCCATGAGCATGGGAGATCTTTTGATCTTCTGTGGTTTTCTTTTTTTCTTTCTTCAGAGACTTAAAATTCTTGTCATACAGATATTTCACTTGCTTGTTTAGTGTCACACAAGTGTATTTTATATTATTTGTGACTATCATAAATGGTGTAGATTCTGTAATCTCTTGCTCAGCCCATTTATCTTTGAGTAAAGGAAAGCTACTGATTACAGTTAATTTTGTGTCCAGCCACTTTGCTGAAGTTGTTTATCAGTTGTAGGAATTCTGTTGTGGATTTTTTGGGGTCCTTTATGTATACTATCTTATCATCTGCAAATAGTGATATCTTTACTTCCTCCTTTCCAATTTGTATCTCTTTGATCTCATCTTGTTGGCCAATTGCTCTGGCTAGAACTTAAGTAATATATTGAATAGATAGGGGTAGAACGGGCATCCTTATCCCTGATTTTAGTGGGATTGTTTCAACTTTCTCTCCATTTATTTTGAAGTTAGCTATTGGTTTGCTGTATATTGGTTTTATTATATTTAGGTATAGACCATGAGTTTTTATTCTCTCCAATACTTTTAGCATGAAGGGGTGTTCTATTTTGTCAGAGGTTTTTTTCAACATCTAATGATATGGCCATGTAGTTTTTTTCTTTGAGACTGTTCATATAGTAGATTACATTAATAGATTTTTATATATTGAACCATCCCTGCATCCCTGGGATGATGCCTACTTGATCATGGTGAATGATCATTTGATTTATTCTTGGATTCAGTTTGCTAGAATTTTATTGAGTATTTTTGTATCAATATTCGTGAGGGAAATTGGTCTGAAGATCTCTTTTTTTGTTGGGTCTCTGTTTGGTGTAGGTATTAGTGTAACTGTGGCTTTATAGAACATATTACGTAGTGTTGCTTCTGTTTCTATTTTATGAAATATTTTGGTAAGTATTGAAGTTAGATGTTCTTTGAAGGTCTGATAGAATTTTGCACTAAAACCATCTGGTCTTGAGGATGTTTTGGTTGATATACTTTTGATGACTGCCTCTATTTCCTTAGGGGTTATGGGACTGTTTAGATGGTTTATCTGATCCTGATTTAACTTTGGTAGCTGGTATCTCTCTAGAAAACCATCCATTTCATCTAGGTTTTCCAGTTTTGTTGAGATGAGTCTTTTGTGGAAGGATCTGATAATTTTTTTTGAATTTCTTAAGTTTCTTTTGCATCTCCATTTTCATTTTTGATTTTGTTAATTTTAGTACTGTGTCTGTGTCCTTTGGTTACTCTGGCTAAGTGTACATCTATTTTGTTGATTTTCTCAAAGAACCAGATCCTGGTTTTGTTGATTCTTTGTATAGTATAGTTCTCTTTGTTTCTATTTGATTGATTTGATTGAGTTTAATTACTTCTTGCCATCTATTCCTCTTGGGTGTATTTTCGTCTTGTTCTAGAGCTTTTAGATGTACTGTTAAGCTGCTAGTGTATGCTCTCTCCAATTTCATTATGTAAGCACTCAGAGATCTGAGTTTTCCTCTTAGCACTGCTTTCATAGTGTCCCATAAATTTGGGTACATTCTACCTTCATTTTAGATAAATTCTAAAAAGTCTTAATTTCTTTCTTTATTTCTTCCTTGACCAAGTTATCATTGAGAAAGCCTTTGTTCACCTTCCATGTGTATGTGTGCTTTCTGTTGTTTCTGTTGTTATTGAAGACAAGCTTTAGTCCATGGTGATCTGATAGGATGCATGGGATTATTTCAATCTTCATGTATCTGTTGAAGCCTATTTTGTGACCAATTATATGGTCAGTTTTGGAGAAGCTACCATGAGGTGTTGAGAAGAAGATGTATTCTTTTGTTTTAGAGTGAAATCTTCCCTAGATATCTGTTAAATCCATTTGGTTCATAAACTCTATTAGTTTCACTGTAACTCTTTAGTTTCTGTTTCAAAACCTGTCCAATGGTGAGAGTGGGGTGCAGAAGTCTCCTACTATTATATTGTGAGGTTCAATGTGTGCTTTGAGTGTCAGTAATATTTCTTTTACAAATGTGGGTGCCCTTGAATTTGGGGCATAGATATTCAGAATTGAGAGTTCATTTTGGTTGATTTATACCTTGATTAGTATGTCAGATCCTCCTTATCTTTTTTTTTTAAGTTTTAATTGAAAGTATATTTTAGTGAATACTAGAATTGCTGCTCAGGCTTGTTTCTTGGGACCATTTGCCTGGAAAATAATTTTCCAGCCTTTTATTTTGAGTTGCTTTCTCTCTCTGTCTCTCTGTCTCTCTCTCTGTGTGTCTCTGTCTCTCTGTCTCTCTCTGTCTCTCGCTGTCTCTCTCTCTGTCTCTCTGTCTCTCTGTCTCTCCTTTTTCTCTAGAAAGTCAGTTCTAGTTTATTTCAATACAAACTAACATTTTAGTGTTGTTTTTATTCGATATTTTATTTATTTACATTTCAAATGTTATCTCCTTTCCCTATTTCCCTCCATCCCCATTAACCTCCTATCCCATCTCACCTCCTCCTTTTTTGCTTTTATGCCATTTAAATTACATGCACATATTAAAGTCAGTTCTAGGTTAAGGGACTACCAATACAATAGATGCAAATAGTCAAGGAACAAGCAAGACAAATAACCCAGATAGTCAAAGAACAAGCAGGACAATAAACATAGTCCTGTGATCACTCCCATGTTCAATATTTATAAGGGCTTATCAGAATATCCAAACTATCTGAGCCTACTTCCCTGTCATAGCCCAAAGTCATTTTCATACCTGAAGACTACTTCTTTGTTCTAGCTTAAGATTTGGTTTTCTGCCTATAATTGCTTCTTTATTCTACCCTAAAATTTAAATTCCTGCCTGAAATTACTTTTTTGTTTTACACTAGGATTTAGATTCCTGCCTGAAATTACTTCTTTGTTCTAGCCTAATGTCAGATTCCTGTCTGCAGTTCATTTCCTTGTCCTTGGCCAATGTCAGATTCCCTCCAAGCAGCCCATTACCTTGTGCTTGGCCTATGTCAGATTCCTGCCAGGAAGCACCAAAAGCTCTCCACATCTCCCCCTTTTAATTGCATAAACCAGACTGAGCCTGTCTTAGGACATTCTGACAAGAATGCCTTCCTTACCCATTATGGAATATGCATTATCAAAGCAATACTCTTCTGTTTTAGGTTGGTAAGGTTCTATGCAGAATCTTACCTGTCCTTGGCTTTCCAGCCTATTAAGTTGATAAGTCTGTCTGGGAGTTCATTTTCAGTTTCAAGTCATGTACTTTGGCAGCCAAAATGTTGATGTTGTTAGAGACAAGCTTTAGCATGATGGGCAAAAATAAAAGTATTCCTAGGACAAAAAGGGCTAGCATGATCAAGCTATATATGCCATTTTTGAGTTTGACCAAAATGGAAATACTGACCTCAAGGCATGGATAATTTTGTCAGTATCATCTGCAGCACCAAAGCTCAACAGAGCAGCATTCTTTAAATTCATAATCTCACTATGCAAAGTTAAAACATCCAGAGAGTTGTTAGAATTATGCCAAATACCTTACAAGTGTCTTTAAACTTTTTTTTTCTAATTATAATGACCATCATTGTAAATTTTAGGAGTAATCCAACTCCAATGGTATTTGGTATGACACCTGAGATGGCTCCTAACGCTTAAACCCTAAGACACCTGATAATTGGAATAGGATATAGAGCATCAATTTGTTGTTCCAAACACCTATATAAATCCTCTTGTATACTCAACACATTAGTAACATTTTTTTTTGCTCAATGATTAACAAAAGTAGCTGTCTTAACTTCTTGTATCAAAGCTATTGCAGAAGCACTAGTGCTATCAATTAATGTAATTAAAGCTGTTATACCAGCAAAAATCAAGCCCACTACCCTCTTGCTTCTGCTTAAAGCCTAACTCACTTCTTTCAACACTTGCAAGATTTTTTCAGAAAATCAAAGCTTTTTAATACTTAAGGCAGTAAGACAAAAGCTGGTTGATAAACTCCCATAACAGACATGCCAGGTTTCAACATACTAACACAATTAGAAAGTATAGAGTAAATGCAACTTACAATAAATACTGTAGAAGAGACAAAGCCAATTTTAGCTTGACAATTAAAAGAGTCTTAACACATGCAATAACACTTGTTTGAAATCCAGTTCCTGTCCCAAATTTATCTCTTGCTATCATAACATCATAGAGAACTGCAGCTAACTTCCAAATATGTCTCTGAAAATTTCTAGATCCAACCTTCCAAAGGAAGACTGTTATTTCCAATATTGGATTGATTTCTAGATTGGTCTATGATTGATTCCTAATAACTGGTCACTTTTAAGAAAAATACAAGAGTCATTATAATTTCTCTTTTTGATTCTCTGTTCCAAAAGGTGTAAAAACTTGAAGCAAGGCAGCTTGTCCCATCTGGGATATAGGCAAGCAAATGTGTGTCAGGAACATATGTCCAATACAGCTTCCCTGTCACCATTGTCAGTGTACTCAGCAAGCTTATAGGTTAGCATCATTCTTTGTTTCAGCAACAGAATGTCTCACCAATCAATCTGACAGCCACTATGCTCCTTCAGCATCCTGCAGGAAAAAAAAACCACAAACATGCCCTCTTCTCCATATTAGATACCTGGTTGGGATCATGCTATATGCCAGTAAGTGGATCCTTCCTTTTCACCTAGGCATAAGTATGCCTAGATGTTGGGTGCCATAGACACTCAGCAGAAAGTTCCTTGGCATCCATTTTTTTTAAAAAAAATTAAAATAAAAGAGCATAATTTAAATAAATTTGTGGTATATAGCGATATACCTCCCTCTTTTCTGTTTTATGAAGATATTGTTATAAAGTTCCATGGGCTTCTTCCACAAACCTTGTCATTGAGGATTATAAGAAATCCCCCATAATAAATTATTGACAAAAAGTCTCAACTGCTCAACTACAATTGTCAGTTCCATTATCTGTTTTTATTGGATATTTTATTTATTTACCTTTCAAATGTTTTCCACTTTCCCAATTATCCTCTACCCACTTAACCCATCCCCCCTCCTCCTACTTTTATGAGGATGTGGCCCCACCCATCTACCCATTTCCGCCTCCTTGTCTTTGAATTTCCCAAAACTAGGGCATCTAGACTTCAAGAGACCAAGGCCCTCCTCTCCTAGGCATGTCTGACAAGGCCATCCTCAACTACATATACAGGTGGAGCCATGGGTTCCTTCCTTTGTGTTCTCAGGCTGGAGGTTTAGATTCTGGGAGCTCTGGTTGGTTGGTATTGTTGCTCTCCCCCTGGAGTTGCCAACCCCTTTAGCTCCTTTAGTCTTCTTTATAGTTACTCCATTGGGGACCCTGTGATCAGTTCAATGCTTAGCTGAGAGCATATGCCTCAGTTTATGTCAGGCACTGGGAGAGTCTTTCAGGAGACAGGTATGTCAGGCTCCTGTCAGCATGTGCTTCCTGGCATTCACATAGTGTCTGCATTTGGTGAATGTGCATGAGATGGATCCTCAGGTGGAACCATTTCCAAACAGTCCCTCCTCCAGTCTCTGCTCCACACTTTGTCTCCATAATTTCCTTTGTGAGTATTTTGTTACTCCTTCCAGGCATCCACAATAGCATTTGCATAGAGTAATTGCATCTGGGAGAGATCTCCAGGTAGGGTAGTCTCTGGATGGTCTCTCCTCCAGTTTCTGCCCCACACATTGTCTCATATTTGTTCTCCCTGAGTATTTTGTTACTCTTTCTATGAAGGACTGAAGCACCCACACTTTGGTCTTCCTTCTTCTTGATCTTCATATGGTCTGTGAGTTTTATCTTAGGTTTTGTGAGCTTTTGGGCTAATATCCACTTACCAGTGAGTGCATACCATGTGTGTTCTTTTGGGTTACCCCACCCAGGATGATATTTTCTAGTTCCATCCATTTGCCTAAGAATTTAATGAATTCATTGTTTTTAATAGCTGAGTAGTACTCTATTGTGTAAATGTATCACATTTTCTGTATTCATTCCACTGTTGAAGGACATCTGGGTTCTTTCCAGCTTCTGGATATTATAAATAAGGCTCTTATGAACAGAGTGAAGCATGTGTCCTTGTAATATGTTGGAGCATTTTTGGGTGTATGCCCAGGAGTGATATAATTGGGTCCTCAGGTAATACAATGTTCAAATTTCTGAGGAACCTCCAGACTGCTTTCAATAGTGGTTGTACTAGCTTGTAATACCACCAACAATGGAGTGTTCTTCTTTCTCCACATCCTTGCCAGCTGCTATCACCTGCTTATTTAATCTTAGCCATTCTGAATGGTGTGAGGTGGAATCTCAGGGTTGTTTTGATTTGCATTTCCCTGAAGACTAAGGATGTTGAACACTTTTTTAGATTCTTTTCCATCATTAGAATTTCCTTGGTTGAGAATTCTTTGTTTAGCTCTGTACCTCATTTCTTAATCAGGTCATTTGATTGTCTAGAGTCTAATTTCTTCAGTTCTTTGTATACTTTGGATATTAGCTCTCTATCAGATGTAAGATTGGTAAAAATCTTTTCCTAATCTCTTGGTTGCCTCTGTGTCCCATTGGCAGTGTCTTTGCTTTACAGAAGCTTTACAATTTAAGGTCCTATTTGTCAATTCTTGATCTTAGAGTATAAGCCATTGGTGTTCTGTTAAGGAAATTCCCCCCTGTTCCCATATATTGGAGGCTTTTCCATGTTATTTTCTTCTATTAGTTTCAGTGTATCTGGTTTTATGTGGAGGTCCTTGATCCACTTGGACTTGAGCTTTGTACAAGGAAACAAGAATGGGTCAATTTGCATTCTTCTACATGTTGACCTTCAGGTGAACTAGCACCATTTATTGAAAATGCTGTCTTTTTTCCACTGTTTGGTTTTAGTTCTTTTGTCAAAGATCAAGTGACCATAGGTATGTGTATTCATTTCTGGGTCTTCAATTCTATTTCATTGATCTTTCTGATTGTCTCTGTACAAATACCATGCTGTTTTTTTCATCACTATTGCTCTTTTAGTATAGCTTGAGATCCAGCATGGTGATTCCCCCTAAACTTCTTTTATTGTTGAGAATAGTTTAAGGTACCCTGTGGTTTTCTTTATTTTTTGTTATTCCAAATGAATTTGCAAATTGCTATTTCTATCTCAATAAAGAATTGATTGGGAATTTTGATGGGGACTGCACTGAATCTGTAGATTGCTTTCAGCAAGATGGCCTTTTTTGCTATATTGATCCTGTGAATAAATGAGCTTGGGAGATCATTCCATCTTCTGAGATCTTCGATTTCTTTCTTCAGAGACTTGAAGATCTTGTCATACAGGTCTTTCACTTGCTTGGTTAGCTTCACACCAAGGTATTTTATATTATCTGTGACTATTGTGAAGCGTGTCATTTCCCTAATTTCTTTTTCAGCCTGTTTAATCTTTCACGTAGAGGAAGGCTATTGATTTGTTTGAGTTGATTTTATAACCAGCCACTTTGCTGAAGTTGTTTATCAAGGTTAGGAGTTCTCTAATGGAGGTTTTGGGGTCACTTATGTATACTATCATATCATCTGCAAATAGTGATATTTTGGCTTCTTTCTTTCTTATTTGTATCCCTTTGACTTTCTTTAGTTGTCTAATTGCTCTGGCTAGTACTTCCAGTACTATATTGAATAGGTAGGGAGAGAGTGGGCAGCTTTGTCTAGTAACTGATTTTAGTGGGATTGCTTCAAGTTTCATTTCATTGAGTTTGATGTTGGCTACTGGTTTGTTGTATATTGTTTTTACTATGTTTAGGTATGGGCCTTGAATTCCTGTTCTTTCTAAGACTTTTACCAAGAAGAGTAAAATTCAGCATCCTTCATTGAATTTTGTCGAATGCTTTCTTATCATCTTGTTAGATGATCATGTGGTTTTTTTTCTTTAAGTTTGTTTATATAATAGATTACATTGAATGATTTCGGAATATTGAACCATTCATGTGTTCCTGGGATAAAGTCTACTCAATCATGATGGATACTGTATCTCTCAGTTTTTTTCACTGAGGTTTGCTACCTGTTTGCAGCAAAATGTTGGGTCCTGTTTATGTATGCAGTCTGTTATTGTATGTCTCTTTATAGGGGAACTGATTCCATTGATATTCAAACATATTAAAAGCCAATTATAGTTGCTTCCTGGTATTTTGTTGTTAGAGGTGAAATTATGCTTGTGTGATTCTCTTATTTTGGATCTTTGGTGAGAAGATTAATTTCTTTCTTTTACTTGGTTGTTGTTTGCATCCTTGCATTGGAGTTTTCCTTCAATTATCCTCTGCAGGGCTGGATTGGTGAAAAGATATTGTTTAAATTTGGGTTTGTCATGGAATATCTTGGTTTCTCTCTTTAGGGTAATTGAGAGTTTTGCTGGATATAATAGCTTTGGTTTTCATTTTCCTTGTCTTAATGTCTGTATGACATCTATCTAAGATCTTCTGGCTTTTAGATTCTCTGTTGAGAAGTCTGGTGTAATTTTCATGGGTCTCCCTTTGGATGTTACTTGACCTTTTTCCCTTACTGCTTTCAATATTCTTTCTTTGTTCTGGGCATTTTGTGTTTTAATTATTATGGGACAAGAGGAATTCCTTTTTAAATTTTATTTATTTTTTTATTCGATATTTTATTTGTTTACAGTTCAGATGACATCCCTCTTCCCCATTCTCCCCAACAATTAATTCCCTATCCCATCCCTCCTTCTCCTTTTTTTTGCCTTTATACTGTTTAAATTAAATGCAAGTATTAAGATCAGTTCTGGGTTGAGGAACTAGCAATACAATAGATGCAAATAGTCCAGGAACAAGGAAGACAATAAACCCAGATAATCAAAGAACATGCAAAACAAAACAGAGTCAAAAACAGAGTCCCATGATCACTTCTGTGATCACTATTTCTGAGAGCTTAACAGGATGATCAAAGTATCTGAGCCGACTTTCCTGTCCTAGCCCAAAGTAATTTTCATGCCTGAAGCCTATTTCTTTGTTCTAGCTTATTATTTCGATTTCTGCCTATAATTACTTCTTTGTTCTAGCCAAAGATTTAGATTCTCACCTGAAATTTCTTCTTTGTTGTAGCCTAAGATTTAGATTTCTGCCTGAAATTACTTCTTTGTTCCATCCCAATGTCAGATTCCTGCCTGCAGTTCATTTTCTTGTTCTTAGTTTATGTCAGATTCATGCCAGGCAGCCCCAATAGCTCTCCACATCTCCCCCTATTTATTACATAAACCAGACTGAGCCTGTCTTAGGTCATTCTGACAAGAAAGCCTTCATTACCCATCCTGGAATTTGCATTATCATAAGCAATGCACTTCTGTCTTAGGTTAGTAAGGCTCTGTGCAGAATCTTACCTGTCCTTGGCTTTCCAGTCTGAAAAATTAATAACTCTGTCTGGGGATCCATTTTCAGTTTCAAGCCATGTACTTTGGCTGCCAATATGTTTATGTTGTTAGAGACAAGCTTTAACATGATGAGCAAGAATAAAAGTATTCCTAGGACAAAAAGGGCTAGCATGATCAAGCTATATATCCCATTCCTGAGGTTTGACCAAAATGGAAATACTGACCTCAGGCCATGGATAATTTTATTGGCATTGTCTGTAGCATCAAAGCTCAACAGAGCAACATTATTTAAATTCACAATCTCACTATGCAAAGTTAAAACACCCAGAGAGGTGTTATGATCATGCCAAGTATCCTACAGGTGTCTTTACACTCTTTTCTAATTATAATGACAATAAGTGTAAATTTTAGAAGTAACACTACTCCAATGATATTTGTCATGATGCTTGGGATGGCTCCTAACTCTTAAACCCTGAACCTCCTTCAGATATTTGAATAGGTTATAGAGCATCATTTGTTGTTCCAGATACCAATATAAATCCTTTTGTATACTCAATACATTAGTAACGCTTTTTTGCTAGATGGTTAACAAAAATAGTTGTCTTAACTCCTTGTGTCAATGCTATTGAAGAGCAGTGGTGCTAGTATTTCATGAAATTAAAGCTGTTATACCAGCAATAATCTAGCCCACTACCCTCTTGCTTCTGCTTAAAGCCTAACTCACTTCTTCCAGTACTTTCAAGTTTTTTTTTTCAGAGAATCAAAGTTTTCTAATACTCAGGGCAGTAAGACAAAAGCTGGTCGTTAGACCCCTGTAACAGACATGCCAGATTTCAACACACTAACACAGTTGGAAATTATACAGTAAATGCAACTTACAATAAATACTGTAGAAGAGGCAAAGCCAATTTTAGTTTGACAATTCAAAGAGCCTTAAAACATGCACTAACACTTGTTTGAAATCCAGATCCTGTCCCAAATTTATCTCTTGGTATCATAACATCATAGTGAACTACAGCTAACTTCCAAATATGTCTCTGACAATGTCCAGATCTAGCCTTCCAAATGAAGCCTGTTATTTTCAATACTGGATTTGTTTCTAGACCAGTACATGATTGAATCCTAATAGCTGATGCCCTTTAAGAAAAATACAAGAGTCATTATAGTTTTGCATTTTGATTCTATATCCCACAAAGTCTAAAAGCTTGAGGCAAGGCAGCTTGTACCATCTGGGATATAGTCAAGCAAATGTGGGTCAGGAACATATGAATAGCTCCCCATTCACCCTTCTCAGGGCACTCAGCAAGCTCACAGGTCAGCATCATTCTTTGTCTCAGCAATAGTATGTCTTCCCAATATTTTTAAAGTTCCATGGGTCTCTTCCACAATATCCTGTCCTTGAGAATTATATGAAATCCCCATAATAAATTGTGGACAAAAAGTCTCCACTGCTCAACTACAATTGCCAGATCCATTATCTATCTTTTTTAAAAATTGGATATTTCATTTATTTATCTTTCAGTGTTATTCCCCCTCTCTTTTCTCCCCCAAACCTCTTATCCATTCCCCCTCCTCCTACTTCTATGAGCTTGTGTACCCACCATCCACCCATTCCTGCCTACCTGCTCTCAAATTCTCCAACACTACGGGATCCAAACTTTCAGGGATCAAGGCCCTTCTCTTCCACTGATGCCTGACAAAGCCATACTCAACTACCTATACAGGTGTAGCTATGAATCTCTCCCTTTGTGCTCCCAGGATAGAGGTTTAGATCCTGGAAGCTCTGGTTGAGTATTTTGATACTCCTTCTAAGAAGGACCAAAGCATCCACATTTTGGTCTTTCTTCTTCTTGAGCTTCATGTAGTTTATGCATTGTATTTTCGGTATTGTGAGCTTTTGGGCTAATATCTACTTATCAGTGAGTGCATACCATGTGTGTTCTTTTGTGATTGGGTTATCTTACTTAGTATGATATTTTCCAGTTCTATACATTTGTCTAAGAATTTCATGAACTCATTGTTTTTAATAGCTGAATAGTAATCCATTGTGTAAATGTACCACATTTTCTGTATCCACTCCTCTGTTGAAGACATCTGGGTTCTTTCCAGCTTCTGTCTATTATAAATACGGCTGCAATGAACACAGTGGAGCATGGGTCCCTATTTTATGTTGGAATATCTTTTGGGTATTTGCCCAGGAGTGGTATCACTGGGTCCTCACGTAATGCTATGTCCAATTTTCTGAGAAAGGTCCAGACTGCTTTCCATAGTGGTTGTACCAGCTTACAATCCCACCAACAATGGAGGAGTGTTCCTCTTTCTCCACATCCTCACGAGAATCTGCTATCACCTGATGTTTTGATCTTAGTCATTCTAACTGGTGTGAGGTGGAATCTCATGGTTGTTTTGATTTGCATTTCCCTGATGACTAAGGACGTTGAACACTTCTTTGGTGCTTCTTGGCCATTCATGTTTCCTCAGTTGAGAATTCTTCGGTTAGCTCTGTACCCCATTATTAATAGGGTTATTTTATTTTCTAGAGTCTATTTTCTTCAGTTCTTTGTATATCTTGGATATTACCCTTCTATCACATGTAGGATTGGTAAAGATCTTTTCCCAATCTTTTGGTTGCAGCTTTGTTCTATTGACGGTGTCCTTTGCTTTACAGAAGCTTTGCAGTTTTATGAGGTCTCATTTGTCAGTTCTTGCTTTTAGAGCATAAGTCATTGGTATTCTGTTCAGGAACTTTTCCCATGTTCTCATGTGTTTGATGCATTTCCTCATTTTCTCTTCTATTAATTTCAGTGTATCTGGTTTTATGTGAAGGTCCTTGATCCACTTGGACTTGAGCTTTGTACAAGGATATAAGTATGGATCAATTTGCATTCTTCTACATGCTGACCACCAGTTGAACCTGCACCATTTGTTGAAAATGCTGTCTTTTATCTACTGGATGGTTTTAGCTCCTATGTCAAACATCAAGTGACCATAGGTATAGGGGTTCATTTCTTGGTCTTTTATTCTATTCTATGGATCCTCCTGCCTGTCTCTGTACCAATACTTTTCAGTTTTTATCACTATTGCTTTGTAGCTTGAAGTCAGGGTTGGTGATTCCCCCAGAAATTCTTTTATTGTTGAGAATAGATTTTGCTATCCTGAGTTTTTTGTTATTCGAAATGAATTTGAGAATTCCTCTACCTCTGTGAAGAATTGAGTGGGAATTTTGATGGGGATTGCATTAAATCTGTAGATTGCTCTCAGCAAGATAGCCATTTTTACTATATTAATCTTTCTAATCGATGAGCATGGGAGATCTTTCCATCTTCTGATATTTGCTTTGATTTCTTTCTTTAGGGATTTGAAGTTCTTGTTGTAGAGGCTTTTACTTGCTTGGTTAGATTCACAACCAAGGTATTTTATATTATTTGTGACTATTATGAAGGGTGTCATTTCCCTAATTTCTTTTCAGTCTATTTATCCTTTAAGTTGAGGAAGGATATTGATTTGTTTGAGTTAATTTTATATACTGCCACTTTGCTGAAATTGTTTATCAGGTTTAGGAGTTCTCTGGTGGAAGTTTTGGGGTCTCTTAAATATACCATCATATCATCTGCAAATAGTGAATTTTTGATTTTTGTTCTTTCCAATTTGTATCCCTTTGACCTCCTTTTGTTACCTAATTGCTCTGGCTAGGACTTAAAGTACTATGTTGAATATTTAGGGAAAAAGTGGGCAGCCTATTCTAGTCCCTAATTTTAGTGGGATTGCTTCAAGTTTCATTTCATTTAGTTTGATGTTGGCTACTGGTTTGCTGTATATTGCTTTTACTATGCTTAGGTATGGGCCTTGGATTCCTGAGCTTTCCAAGACTTTTATCATGAAGGGGTGTTGAATTTTGTCAAATTTAAGATGAGTGATTCTTAGGATAAATCTACTCTCTATTGCCACAGAATCATTCTCTGCACTGACAGTAATATCCAGAACTACTCTCTCCACATAGGAAAACTATCTTTAATCTCCTGCAGGATTTGTGTTAGCCAATATATATATATATATATATATATATATATATATATATATATATATATATGCATATGTGTGTATGCATATATATGATAAATTTGTGTCATACATATATAGCAAGAGCTCATATATACATGTACATATATATGAAAAAAGGTTAAAATATACATATATGTCCACATACATATATGTCTATATGTGTGTTTTTTTGTATGTATGTATGTGACATATATGAAGTATATAGTTAAAAAGTGCTTTAAAGTACATTATTGAAAGATGCTTAATGTTACATATCCTTCCTCATGTCCTCTATTTTCTTTTCACCATTCCATTTACCCATTGCTTTATGCTCCCAGTATTTTATTTTTCTTCCTCTTCATTTCACCTTTGTTCCATTATCCCCTTTCTTTAAGCAGATTTTTCCTCAGCCAGTCACAGTGTGCTCTTTCTCTTTGCCTGCATTCTATTAGCTATCCAGGTTATACACCTAAATGAAGAGATTGAAGGGATGTGTCACTGTTGTACTACTATTGCTTTGGTACTGTTAGTTTAATTGTCCTATTTTGTAAGCCAATTTTCACCCATCATTTGTTTTCTCCTGTATTTTCATTATGCAGTTCCTTATGTTCATATCTATGCAATCTTTCAAGTGTTCTCTGTAGTGCTTCAAAAACAGTTTTTAAACGGTAGTCAATGTTCTTGTTTTAAATGACTTTCTTGGAATTAAATGACTGTAAAAGTTTCATCTTCTGAAGATTTGGGTCTCTCAATTTGTTGTTATTGAAAGGTAACTAAAAATTTGAGGTGGGAGAGGAGCAGGTTGAAGGGTTACTTGGACAAAGCAGTTTCGTGGAGGGTAGCTTTGAGGATTCTGCGTTGTTCTTGGCCATATCAAGTTTCTTTTCTCTTCTTTCCTCCAACTTGTGTTTTTTCTTTTTCAGTTCCTTTTCATCCTGCATTAGTGTTTTCTTTGTCTTGGTTTCTGACTGTGTCTCTGTGTCTATCTTCATCTCTTTGTGTTCTCTCTCTCTCTCTCTCTCTCTCTCTCTCTCTCTCTCTCTCCCTCCCTCTCCTGATCCTTCTTCCTCTCCATCTCTATCTTTCTCCCTCCCTATTTTCCTTGATAGTGCCAAATGTGCATCTTTCTTCTACCATACTGCTGTTTCACGTTAGGGCTGAAATGGCTCTAAATAATCATGAACTGAATCAAATGATGTGGTACTGGGAAAAACAATAAACTTTCCCTCCTTTAATTATTCTCAGATATTTCATCAAAACAGTGAGAAGAAGGCTGATATACAACCATATGAAAACTTTGTAGCTATTCAATATTATAGAAATAATCAAAGAAGATCTCTTTTGATGTACTATATTTCTTCAAATCAATTATGTGATCATAGGTGTTTGGTAAATAGTAATTTATTATAGCAATTCAATGTGATTCATGCTCTATATTTTATATTTATTTATTGAAATGTTAGCTAATATCAATAAATAACTCTGAATAATCATCCTGGGAAAATTTTCACCATGTCTTGAATAACATTTTTTTCAACAGCTTTTTGATCAGATGCCAATTCCAGGTGTTCCTTCCAACCTTGTGACTCTGATGATGAGATCCTCCTTCTTTGCTTGTCTTGGGTTTTTCCACCTAGAACACATACAACAAAAACCATAAACATGGAAAGAAAATCTGTTACAATATAGAGAAAATGTGGTAGGCTCTGAGTTCTTCAGAGAATGCTATCATTTCATCCATCACCTTTGTAAAAATGACTATTTCTAGAGTATTTGAGGAAATCTTGTAAAATAAATTCCCTGGTAAGTTTTGTGATTCAGGTTTGGTGCTTTCTATGTTGGTTATCACGGTATTAGCCAATGAGTTTTGGAAGAAAGCATGTCCTGAGTCTCTGTTCTGTTCCCTTTACTGACCTATCCATTCTACTCTATTATGAACACTTTCATTTCTAGAGAAACCAAGATGATGATCAGAATGTCATATAAAATATAAGAGTGCTTCCCTCAGATGCACAGTCATCTATGGCAGGTTTTTTAAATCTTATATGTTATTTCCCCTGAAGTATTCAGTCACCATTAATCAAGAATATAGAGACTCTCAGTTTGATACAGTTTATCAGCATTAAATGACCTGAAATGGGTCTGAAAGAAAAAAATGACATTTATATTTTTGTTTGGTTGTTATTTGCATGGGTCCCATGTCTGCCTCTCCCAAGGGGCTAGGGCCATGACAGAAGCTTGGGAAGTTGACTGTGCTCACTCCAAGTCAGCACTTGGTGGACTGTGAGAAGTTGCAGGACTCCATTTGGGTCTGGGGGTGGGGAACACAGTCTGAGGTCCAACAGGGGCTAGAGCTCTTGAGTTGGGAGTCCCTGGGCCAAAGGCGCCCAAGTACTGTTTGATTCTCAGGCCCTTGGGCTCTCAGGTACTGCTAAGAGGCCACAGAAGGGTTGAGATGGGGGGCATACAGGCTATATCTGCTGCAGCCAAAGGGGGCATGGAGAGAAGTTCTGGTTGCGTCTCACAAGGATTAGACTCTTAGTCTCAGCAGCTTGCTTGACTGGGTCTACATGGTTGGAATGTAGAGAAGTCGTAAGTAGGAGATTAGGTGGTGGCTCAGTAGTTGAAGACCTTCTCCACATTTCCTCATGTCAGGTCCCCAAAAAGAGAGATAGTCCATGGTCATAGGCTATGGTCTTAAGATATTTATTGTCATGGCAGAAAATGGATGAAGTTATACCCCGGTATTCCCAGGGCAGGCTTGAGGTTAAATATCTTTTACAAGGGGGAGGGTCTGGGAAGTAATGTTTAATTGGCTACTCCCTCTGGCTTTTAGGTATCTCATTAATATGGAGATTTGTCTTGAGGCTCTGTGATCTGTAGTTATGTTCTTTACCTGTGGAGGGGCTAGTAGGAGCATTGTCCTGTGTGGCCCATGGCCACAGACCTCTCTGTGGGGTGCTGTAGCTATGTGAATGGAGCCAAGGTCCCAGTAGCAAGGCCAAACTGTTATCCTCCTTGAAGGTCTTCAGGGTTCAAAGCCTGCTTGACCAGGTACCCAGCTGCCTCTCACAGCCCACCATCCCACAACTCCCCCTTTTACTTTTTTTTTTAAAGACAGGCATCACTGGAGTAACTGTCATTTGTAGTGAAAATTTTGGGTTAGGTGGAAGTAACAAAAGAAAACATTACACAGGCTGTTGAGGTTTCTCAATTAAGTCATAGGGTAAGGAAGTTGAAGGTGAGAGTTAGCAAGACAAAGATCATTGAACCAATTAATTGTTTCATGGATAGTACAGTTTGAGGGTGATAACATCAGTTTTAAACAACATTTAATTAATCTAGATAGACATTATATTTTCTTTACTAACATGTAACTTTCCCCAAGTTCAGTAGCCATTTGACTTTGGCAAGAGAGTTCATATGTAACTGGAAGGTCTAAGTCTGTCCTCTGTAGGACTCAGCACATGTCTCTGGATGTCAGTGTGTATCTCTGGAGTCTTCAGTCAGATGAAGTGTCTGGAGAAAGGCAGTTTGTTGTCCCAGGCAGGTTCCAGGAGATGGTGTTGTCTCTGCTGGATTTGAAGGAACAGCACTATGGAGTATCAAAAGATTATCTATATCTATATCTATATCTATATCTATATCTATATCTATATCT
>NW_021604650.1:69403-103367 GCF_004785775.1 Grammomys surdaster | reverse complement strand
TATCTATATCTATATCTATATCTATATCTATATCTATATCTATATCTATATCTATATCTATATCTATATCTATATCTATCTATCTATCTATATAGATATAGATATATAGATATAGATATAGATAGATAGATAGATAGATAGATAGATAGATAGATGCTAGATATGTCAAAGTGGAGAGAATACCAATGAATGTGTCTTAACACAGCTTTACACATGTAGACTTTTTGACCAAGAAAGTTTCTAGGGACATCTATATCCACAGTATCTGAATCCACAGAATAAGTAGGTTAACAAAATGTTCCCATTCAAAAATAGTGACCACAGTGAAACTCAAATAGCAACATACCTAGAAGTTACTGTTCCCATTTAAAGTAGTGACCACTATTAGATAAGCCCAATTTATTTAGTCCTTCATTGCTGCTTTGCCTCCCTCAGGAAAGTCCATTAACAAACAACTCTCCTAAAGATCTGGAAGAGGTTTTACTCACTCATTTCTCACATCATGGATGGACTCAGGAAGAGGCTGATCCTTGGTTTCAGGAAGGAAAAACAAAATAAAGGTAGAGAGGATGGAGCAGCTTCCATAGATGATCCAGGGCAAGGAAGCAGAGTATGCCACTAGCGTCATAAATAGGGGAGCCAGGAATAATCCCGTATTACTTGTCACTCCAATGATTGCTAAACTGTTGACCTTGGGGAAAGAATACAATACACAAAAAGAAATCTGGTAAAGATACACACTTGACACTTGTGACTTAGGATTGTATGTTAATTCTGGGAGTCAGAAACCAGTGCAATGAAACTTAAGGATCATCGAAACTTATTCTTAATCACCAAATCTGTTTTGTTTTGTAAGATTTTTTGGACAGATTCATAATATGAAGAAACATCCTTACCCAACACAATGAAACAGAAATAATAATACTGTATGTCATATTATATGTAAATTCTATATTTTAGCTTAGTTTGTGTATATACATGTGTAGGTTATAGGTATAGCCTCTAAAACTGGCATGGAAATACTAATGGGTAAAAACAGGTTTCAAGAGGTATAAGAGTTTCAAGTAAATGTGACATAAAAAGTAAAGTGGTTTACTGAGTAATAGAAGGGGACCAGCAGAAGTTTGGACCAAGGACTAATAGAGTTGGATCTACAGAAATTGCATCTCAGTGATAACATTATAATGTATCACATTTTCTGTATCCATTCCTCTGTTGAAGGACATCTGGGTTCTTTCTGGCTATTATAAACAAGGCCCTTATGAACATAGTAGAGCATATGTCCTTGTTATATGTTGGAGCATCTTTTGGTTATATGCCCAGGAGTGGTATAGCTGAGTCCACAGGGAATTCTACGTCCAATTGTCTGAGGAACCACCAGAATGCTTTCCATAGTGGTTGTACCAGCTTGCAATCCCACCAACAATGGAGGAGTGTTTCTCTTTCTCCACATCCTTGCCAGCATCTGCTAACACCTGAGTTTTTGATCTTAGCCATTCTGACTGGTGTGAGATGGAATCTCAGGGTTGTTTTGATTTGCATTTCCCTGATGACTAAAGATGTTGAATATTTCTTTAGGTGCTTCTTGGCCATTTGAATTTCCACAGTTGAGAATCCTTTGTTTAGCTCTGTACCCCATTTTTTAAATAGGGTTATTTGGTTGTCTGGAGTCTAATTTCTTGAATTCTTTGTATATATTGTATATTACCTTTCTATTAGATGTAAGATTGGTAAAGATCTTTTCCCAGTCTCTTGGTTGCCATTTTGTCCTATTGAAAGTTTCCTTTGCCTTACAGAAGCTTTGCAATTTTATGAGGTCCCATTTGTTATCTTAGAGCATAAGCCATTGGTGTTCTGTTCAGGAACTTTTCCCCTGTGCCCAAATATTTGAGATTCTTCCCCACCTTCTCTTCTATTAGTTTCAGTGTATCAACAATACCAAACAACCAGAGCTCCCAGGTTATAAACCACCAGGCTGGGAGCACATAGGTAGAAACACATGGCTCCAGCTGTATATGTAGGGGAGGATGGCCTAGTAGGACATAGGTAGGAAAGGATATCATTTGTCCCATTAAGGCTGGATGCCCCAGTGTGGGGGAATTTGAGAGTGGGGAGGTGGGAGTGGGTGGGTGGGGACACATCTTCACAGAAGCTGGAAGAGGGAGAATGTGATAGGGGGCTCCTGGGCAGGAAGGAGGAGGGAGCTGGGTAAGGGGATAACATCTAAAATGTAAATAAAATATCTAATAAAAAATTTAAAAATATTATAATGCAACCAATTACATTGTATGCAAATTCAAAGACCTATATCCACACCTTTCTAACCTCAAAAAATTAGGGTATGAGAACATTTAGTTGGAAATTGACATAATAAGATGATCAGAGAGAATAATGAAAATGAATATGATTTAAAAATATAATCCATACCTGTATGAAATAACCTAAAAATGTATCAAAGATAAAGAAATTTAGAGCATGATGTTTGCTATGAAACACACCTTTTTAGTGGCTCCAAATACTTACATGAGATTCTAAATAGCAGCCCCAACACAAAGTGATATTTCAGTATATTAAAGCTATAAACATTATCATTATGGCTAATTAGTTAGATAACTAACCACTCTTTATTTTCTTCCTTAAGTTAAATAGAATTAGCAGAGATGACTGTTTTATCCCGGGGTTGAAACTTGTACCTTAATGAGGTTGGAAGTAGCTCATTTGCATGTAGAGAATTACTCGAAATAGATAGATAAGAAACTGGTCCTCCCAATGTGGCCATACTAATACGCATAGTCTGCATTTCTGTAGAGGAAGGCAAAGGACAGTGGTTAGTTTGGCTTATCTGTTGTAATTTTTAGTTCACAATTCCCACACAGAAATAGATTAGTGGCTAAGTGAAAATGAAGTAAAAACTGATACTAGTGTTTGTGTTCAAGGGCTATATCCATCATCATAGAACAAAAAAAAAATAGCATATTACAACACTACATTTTGGCAAAGCTACTTGACTACATGGGTTTCCCAGCCCATCACATATATTCATTTACTGAGTGAAATCAGTCATGAGAATTGTAATGTTCACTCCATTTGTACTTCTGTGCAGATCTTCTATGTTTGACATGAATAAAAAATATTATCTTGATAAACAATTAAAACTGGCACATCTTTATGATTACATATTCAGTTGGTCAGATATTTTGTTGGACTCTGGGAGCAAAATTGTAAGGCATAAACCATATATGGCAAGACAAAAAAATGCAATGAACAAAATTAAGTAATCTCTAGTGGAAATAATTAACTTTAACTGTAATAAATATTCATTATTGAATTTTGACTTCTTTTTTATCTAGTGCCTACTGGAGCACATGCTCTAAATAAGCATGGTCACAAGAAATTGTTTGATTAATCATACATCTGAGAAAATGGAAAAACAGAAGGTTATTTTTGCTTACACTGTACTCTTTTCTCACCTTCAGGCACAAATATGTCAGCCAGAATACAGATTCCACTCAAGGACAGAATAACCTGTTGGCCTATTCTACGACCCATGTGATTAAGTACAAAATGTCCAACAAAATTGGCTGGTATGACCAGTACACCAAAGAGAAGCTGCAACAGGATAATATTAGGACTCAGGTGTTGGAGGTGAATTGCCAGGCCAGAAGCTGATAGTATTGAGAGAAGTCTGTAATGAAAGAAGAAAATCATATCACAAGGTGTAGAATTTATGTTCAAAAGCTATTAATATTATCAAACAAGTAATTGTTTTAGTGGGTTTACTATGAAGGTATCTTGAGTTTTTGGATTATTTACTTATAGGGGATAATTTTATACCTACCATAAAGTAATTGTGTGAAGAGGGAGCACATAATCACTCTTGAAGTTTTGGAAAATATTAAAGGGTATGTAGTATAAATGGTGGATCCCATCAGCACTTAGGATTTTTTTCCTGTGTATACAGGAAACCTGTGTGGTTGCATCTTTATGCGTATACAGGTTCATTACTTGAATGTATTTATTTACTATATTAGAATTTTTAACATGTTTGAAATGTAACCAGACAAATGAGTAACAACATCCAACTTTACACCATGAAAAGCAACCTCAGCATCAATCTGTGGTTGTGAGCCTGGCAGAGAGTTTGAATGCACATATTAATCATAATATAACAAGTTTTTTATTGCTAAACTCAAAACATCTCACTAGCTGTAGCTACAGAAATTGTTATATTATACCTCACATCTGTCAGTAAGAAAATATAGCTTGGCACTGTTTCAATAGGCACTATTGTGAGCCTACCTCACAAAGGACAGGAAACATATTTGCTTACGTAGGATGGATGTGTGGAACAAGTCTCTTGGAGAAGGTTTTGTCTTTGCTGCCTCAAGTTCCTTCTTCGTACTTGTTCTCACAACCTTTGAAAATAAAGCCAACATTCTGTTTAGTTGTCACAAAATGATGAGAATTCTGGGGCATTCTGGACACTTGTTGAAGACTGGATCAATAATCATTGCTTTTTTTCCACCAAAAATTTGAATACTAAAGCACTTCTAGAGTCAAAAATTAGAATGAAATGAAATCCCATGACACAAAGGATGCTCAAGGATTTCTACAGTAATGGCATATTAAACAAAGGATTAGGTGACTATAGTACATTGAAAGAGTTCTCAGAGCTGGAGGTAAGGATTAGGAAGGAAAACAACTGAGGAGTTATTTAATTCATGATCTGAATTTTCACATAGATCACTGAGGTTAAATGCTAATGCTAATGAGTTTTGGCTTTCACTGGTTCATAATGACTGAAAATAGACTCAAAAAAATAATTCTTTGCAGAGATTCTTTATTTTAATTTACAAGTCATGCTACTTAAACAAAACATGGCACAGTGTCTTCATGATGCCTAGAACTTAGTTGAGGGTGATATTAAGATTTACATTTCCTAGGTATACTTAAGAATGCTGGTGGTAATATTTCAGAGGGTGATAACCTTTTAGGGTGTAGGTTCTTCCTGCCAAATAGGTCACTTGTCGTCTGAAATTCAATGACAGTTATGTCTTCCATGATGTGAGAATGCCACAAATTCTTACGTCCCCAAGTGCTGGCATATTCTGTCTTCTATGGTTGAATGAACCTTGAATTTGTGACCCAAACTGATATTTTGCCTTTAACCTGTTCCTACCAGTAATTTTGTTTGTGATATTGTGCAAGCAATCTAAAAGAAAAATAAATACCAGATACATCAAGTTGTTGTACCAACAAAGCAGAATTTTAATTCAATCTCATTAAAATTTCAGTATCTAAATCTGTGTGATATAGTAATATAATATAGTAATATAGCCTTTGTGTGGCATAGAATAAATTACTTTTGGACCAGAAACCTACAGAGAAAGTAGAGATGGAAGTGGGGACAGATAACCAGACAGGCCAACAAACGAAATGAGATGTAGAATAGATAGTTTTTTTGGAAAAATCATTGTAATGTTATCTATTACCAATGTCTCTTAACCTGGTTCCTAAATCTCCTGATGAATTTATTCCTATCATTTGTAATGAATGTTATATTGGATGGGAAAAACTAAGGGTAGAAAGCAACTATGTGTACTAATCCTGGACAGTGATAAGTACATGATCCTCATAATATACACTCTTCTACTTTTTTCCTGACATGATAAGTTTGATTTCATTGGTCTTGTCCAGTGAATTTGTGATAATTATGCTTCAAAGACACCAAAATACAGTCCAACACATTCAGAGATACTATCTTTCTTGTAATGGTTCCTAAGAAGACAGTCATATGTGTCATTCTAATTCCTCTGAGTTTTTTTTACTGCCTTCCATTTTATATACATTAGTTTGACACTCTGAATGATTCTTGCTAAAAAACTGTGACTGTGAATAGCTAACACCCTTCCCCTTCTGGCATCTTGTTTTCTTGCATTCAGCTCCCATGTGCTCATCATCAGTGGCAAGAGGGGCTTCCAATTCTGTGCTTCCTAAAGACAAAGAATTATATAATTTGCTTATATAATGGCCTGTCCTGATTGTCTGTTGAAGTCTTTTATGAGTTAAATATTATTGTTATGACAGTATGATGCAATATATTGAATATGTTATACAATTATTTTAACATTTATAATCCAACAACATGCTGTCCTAGAAAATCATACATGTGTCTGTATAGCATTGCATATCTTGTATACAAAGTAAAAAATCATAATCTAGTATTCAATGTGATTATTCTAATGTTTAGGGATTTTTTCCTTGGAGATAACTTTGGTCATTTTAATGTACAATGTAGAAATTTTCTGTATATGAAGCCTTTTTGTTTTAAACCTTCAGTAAATTCTCAGAACATTTTCCTGAAAAATTTTCTCTTTAAAATATTCCTTCTTTCTAAAGACCCAAAATCTCTCTAAAAGTTCAAACTCTTTCAGCTGTCAGTTCCTGTAAAAATCAAAATTAAAATACTTTATAACACTAAGAGGGAAGAATGAGGCACAATCTGAACCAAGCAAAACCAAACTCCAATAATATAAATATCTTAATGTCCAATTATCTTGGATTCACTCATGATCTTCTGGGCTCCATTAAGAAACTTGAGTCACTGCTCCAGCTCTGCCCTCTGAAGGACACACACAGAGGTTGTCTTCTAGGCTCCAGCTGGCTCCACTATACTGCTGCTGCTGCTTTTAGTGGTCATCCCATGGTATTGACATCAAACATCCTAGGGTCTTCTCTATCAATTGGGCTGTGCTTTCAGCAATAGCCTCTGACAGTGCTAAGTCTTAAGGTGTCTACATGACAACCTCAGTCCTGGGCCTTCAACAGCCACTGAGGTTGTACCTTTGCTAATAGCCTCCCTTAGCCTTATATGATGCCAATCTTCAGGGGTTTTCCATGACTTAATATGTCACCAAAACTAGA
This sequence comes from Grammomys surdaster, assembly GCF_004785775.1. Lineage (NCBI taxonomy): Eukaryota > Metazoa > Chordata > Mammalia > Rodentia > Muridae > Grammomys > Grammomys surdaster. The sequence goes on along the minus strand of NW_021604650.1, from coordinate 96,443 downwards.
ACTATCTGGGTGATTCATACACTACAAGTTCAGTTGTCAGAATCAGGTACTACCTTTATTACCTCTGGAACACAGCTTCTGTGTACCAAGCAGGAAATGCATACCAGATTATTTCACCTCTGTGGTGCTGGTCTCTTCTTAAACATTGCTAAATTCTTGGATGCAGCCATCCAGCATTGAATATCCCACAAAAGGAAAGGTTGTTAATTACAGATGAGTTTTCAACACCAGCTTACTGGAACCATATCCCATTCACCAAAATGGCTGGTATAGTCTTTGCTTCTTTCTGAAATCTTATAATTTAGACCTGAATCTTCTGTACCTCTCTCAACATGCCTTATTTCTAAGCTCCTATAAAACAATCCACTGTCAACCCTGAATGGATTTTCTAGACCAAATTTCCAAAGTCCTTGTATCAAGTGGTTTTAGTTAGGTTTTCTATTGCTGCAATATAATACAGTGACCAAAAAGCAAGTTGAGGAGGAAAGCATTCATTCAGCCTAAACTCCCACACTGCTGTTTATCACCAAGAGAAATAGGTCAGAAAATCAAACAGGGCAGGAACCTGGAGGCAGACACTGATGCAGAAGCCATGGAGGAATGCTACATACTGGCTTGCTTCCTATGGCTTGTTCAGCTTGCTTTCTTATAGAAATCAGGACCACCAGTACAGGGATAGAACCACCCTCAATGACCTGGATCCTTTCCCAATCAATAACTAACTTAGAAAATGCTTACAGCAAGATCTGATGGAGGTATGTTTTTTCTAGTAAGCTTCCCTCCTTTCAGATACTTCTTGTTTGTGTGTCAAGGGGTCATACGAGTAGCCAGCACAAGTTTCACATTTTCAGTTTGTGGTTTGTAATAGAATGTTTTATGTTTTCATGGCTTAGGTAGCCTACCTCCCAAACTATACTGTTTAGATCACAGATAACTTTTATTTTGAGACAGCTATACTCAATGAATGAAATGTTTTGCAACAGATATCCAGTGTTTCTGGCATCTACAATATCCCTGAATTTCCTTTTGACAGGAGGAATTCTGGATTAATATTTTTGTGATTGATAGGGGGTCCCATCCCTCCATCAAGGGCTAAGCCTATTCACTGGATATAGTCTTTACAGGTTCTATCTGTCCTTTTTTGGGTATTTCACTTAATAAGAAGGGAGGACCCCATTGGGACCTGGAAAACTCTTGAGTCCCTGTCATCTGGGACTTTTGGGTGGCTATCCCCAATTCCTCCTCCCCTACTGTTACATACCTAGTCAAAAATCCTGACCCTAGTTATTTCTCTGCCATCTCCTCCTGTATCTACACTGGCCCCCTTTTTCCCTCTCCCTCCTCTATGCCTCCAAGATAATTCTCTCACTCTAATTCCTGGAGATTATTTTCTTCCCCATTCTTAGTAGGACTGTAGCACCCACACTTTGATGTGATCTTCTTTCCTCTTGGGTCTCACATGGTCTGTTTGTTGTGTCATTGGAATTCTGAGCTTCTTTTTGGCTAATATCCACTTATCAGTGAGTGCATACCATGTGTGTTCTTTTGTGATTGTGTTACCTCACTCAGGATGATATTTTCTAGTTCCATCCATTTTCCTAAGAATTTCATGAAGTAATTGTTTTTAGTGGCTGAGTAGTACTTCATTGGGTAAATGTACCACATTTTCTGTATCTATTTCTATGTAGAGGAACATCTGGGTTGTTTCCAGCTTCTGGCTATTATAAGTAAGGTTGTTAAGAACATAGTGGAGAATGTGTCCTTGTTATATGTTGGAGCATCTTTTGAGTATATGCCGATGAATGCTATAGCTGGGTCCACAGGTAGTACTATTTCCAATTTCCTGAGAAAACTCCAGATTTATTTCCAGAATGGTTGTACCAGTTTGCAATCCCACCAGCAATGGAAGAGTGTTCCTCTTTCTCCACATCCTTGCCAGCATCTACTATCACCTATGTTTTTGATCTTAGCCATTCTGGTTGGTGTGAAGAGTAATCTCAGGGTTGTTTTGATTTGCATTTCCCTGATGACTAAGGATGTTGAACATTTGTTTAAGTGCTTCTCATCCATTCGAGATTCCTCAGTTGAGAATTCTAAGTTTATCTCTGTATCCCATTTTTATTAGAAGTATTTGGTTCTCGGGAGTCTAACTTCTTGAGTTCTTTGTATATTTTGGATGTTAGTCCTCTATTGAATGTAGGGTTGGTAAAGTTCTTTTGCCAGTCTGTAGGGTGCTGTTTTGTCTAATGACAGTGTCCATTGCCTTATAAAAGCTTTTGAATTTGATGAGGTCCCATTTGTCAATTCTTGTTCTTAGAGAATAAGCCATTGATGTTATGCTTAGGAAATTTTCCCCTGTGCCAATGTGTTCGAGTTTCTTTCAAACTTTCTTTTCTATTACATTCACTTTATCTAGTTTTATGTGGATGTCCTTGATCCACTTGGACTTGAGCTTTGTACAAGGAGATAAGAATGGTCAGTTTGCATTCTACTACATGCCAAAGGCCACTTGAAACAGCACCATTTGTTGAAAATTCTGTCTCTTTTCCACTGGATCCTTTTGGGTCCTTTGTCAAAGATCAAATGACCAAAATTGTGCAGGTTCATTTCTGGTTCTTCAATTCTATTCCATTGATCTATCTGCCTGTCTCTTACCAATACTGTACAGCTTTTATCACTATTGCATTGTAGTATAGTTTGAGGTCTGAGATGGTGAATCCTACAAAAGTCCTTTTATTGTTGAGAATGTTTTTTGCTATCCAGGGTCTTTTTTGTTGTTGTTGTTATTCCACATAAATTTCAGAATTGCTTTTTCTATGTCTGTGAAGAAGTGAGTTGGAATTTTGATGGTTATTGCATTGAACCTGTAGATTGCTTTTGGTATGATGGCTATTTTTACTTTGTTTGTCCTGCCAACCAATGAACATGGGCGATTTTTCCATCTTCTGAATTTTTCAACTTCTTTGTTTAGAGACTTAAAGTTCTTGTCATACAGATCTTTCACTTGCATGGTTAGTGTCAAGCCGAGATATTTTATACTATTTGTCACTTTTATAAAGGGTGTCATTTACATTGTTTCTTTCTCAGCCCATTTATCATTTGAGGAGTGGAAAGCTACTGATTTGTTTGAGTTAATTTTTTTATCCAGCCTCTTTGCTGAAGTTGTTTATCAGTTGTAAAAGTTCTTTCACAGATTTCTTGTGTGTGTGTGTGTGTATATATATATATATATATACATATATATATATATATCCTTTCCATCTTTTGTTGCATAATTGAATTGCTCTGGCTAGATTTTCAAGCACCATATTGAATAGAAAGGGGGAGGGGGAGAGTGGGCAGACTTGTTTTATCCCTGATTTTAGTGGGATTGTTTCAAGTTTCTCTCCATTTTGTTTGATGTTGACTATTATTTGCTGTATATTGCTTTCATTATATTTCTGTATGGACCTTGAATTTTTAATCTTTCCAAGACTTTTTACATGAAAGGATTTTAAATTTTGTCAAATGCTTTTTTAGCATCTAATGAAATGATCATGTGTTTTTTATCTTTGAATATGATTATTTAGTGGATTATGTTGATGTATTTCCGTATATTGAACTATCTCTGCATCCCTGGGATGATGCCTAATTGAGCATTGTGAATGATCATTTTGATATGTTTTACAATTTGAAAGAATTTTACTGAGTATTTTTGCCTCAATATTCATGAGGGAAATTGGTCTGAAGTACTCTTTCTTTGTTGGGTCTTTGTGTGGTTTAGGGATTTGTGTAACTGTGGCTTCATATAATGTATTGGGTTGTGTTACTTCTGTTTCTATTTAATGAAATAGTTTGAAAAATATTGGTATTAGGTCTTCTTTGAAAGTCTGACATAATTCTGCACTAAAACCATCTGCTCCTTGGCATTTTTTTGGTTGGGAGCCATTTAATGACTGCTTCTGTTTTCTTAGGTATTGTGAGAGAGTTTAGATGATTTATCTGATCCTGGTTAGACTTTAGTACTGGATATCAGTCTAGAGAATCATCCATTTCATTTAGATTTTTAAGTTTTGTTTAGGATAGGCTTTTATAATAGGATCTAATTGCCTTTTAAATTTCCTCAGTTTCTGTTGTTATGTCTCCCTTTTTATTCCTGATTTTGTTAATTTGGATACGATCTATGTGCCTTCTGCTTAGTTTGGTTAAGAGTTTGTCTATCTTCTTCCTTTTCTCAGAGAATAAGGTCTTAGTTTTGTTGATTCTTTCTATAGTTCTTTGTTTCCACTTGGTTGATTTTAGCCCCGAGTTTGGGTATTTCTTGCCATCTACTCCTCTTGGGTTCATTTTCTTCTTGTTGTTCTAGAGCTTTCTAAAGTGCTGTTAATCTGGTAATATATGCTAGAAATTATGGGAACAACATCTTTCACAATAGTCGCAAATGATATAAAATATCTTTGGGTAACTGTACCCAAACAAGTAAAATATTTGTATGATAACAACTTCAAGTCTTTCAAGAAAGAAAATGAAGAGGACCTCAGGAAATGAAGAGATCTAACATGTTCATGGATTGGTAGGATTCAAATAGTAAAAATGGCCATCCTATGCAAAGAAGCCTAAAGATTCAATGTAATCCTCATCAAAATTTCTACACAATTCTTCAAAGACATGGAAAAAGCAAGTCTCAATTTCATATGGACAAACAAAAAACATAGGATAGCAAACATTAGTCCTTAGCAATAACAGAACTTTTCGGGGAATCACTGTCCCTGACCTCAAGCTTTACTACAGAGCGAAAGTAATAAAAGCTGTATGGTATTGGTACAGAGACATATACGGTGATAAATGGAATTGAATTGAAGACTCAGAAATAAAACCACACACATATGGGCACTTGATCTTTGACAAAGAAGCCAAAAGTATACAATGGAAAAAGAGTTTTCAATAATTGGTGCTAGTCTAACTGGTTGTTAGTATGTAGAAAAATGAAAATAGATCTATATTTGTCACCTTGCACAAAGCTCAAGTCCAAGTGGATCAAGGACCACAATATAAAACCAGATACACTGGATCTAATAAAAGAGAAACTGGGAAAGAGCCTCAAAGTCATTGGCATGGGGCATGAGGAGGGATTCACTAAACAGAACTCCAATGGTTCACACTCAAAGATCAAGCATTGATAACTGAGACCTTCTGTTGCTCTTAGAACTAGATCAGTACTCACTGATTCACTCTCTCTGGACCTCATTTTTCCAAACTAGTATTATGTAGATAGTCAGTCACATTCTATCAGCAGTTCAAAATGTAAAGTAGCCCTCCTGGACCACATCTCTATTTCTTTCCCTATACATAGATTCCCATGAACTGAGTCAAAGGCCTCAGTTCAAGTTCCTTCTTTTTAGAGGTTTACTGCATTGTCAAAAGTTAGGTCGTTTGATGACTGGACTCTTGTACTCATGGCTAATTTCCTTCTGTCTGACATAGAGTATGAGATCTCACTGCAGGTGATACAAACTCCTAGGTTATGCCTTGGCCATAAACTTTAATTTATTTGATCAAGCCTCTTTGACAAACTGGACATTCTTATAACATTATGTTTACATTTTTTGTTTTCTTTCTACTGTAGATATGGACAAATGCAGAACAAGTGGTAATACTATGAACACTATACATTCCCATTGTAAAATATCCTTTACAAGACAAATTACTCCCTATTTTCACATTTAATCTAATTCAGTGTCTCAGGATTCAAAAGACTGATGATAGGTTCTTGGTCAAATATAACACTGATTGCTCCCAACCCAGTTGTAGTCCTTATGGCCTTGTAAAATGCATGACTTTTACCTCCAGCGTGTAGGCTTCTTTCATCATTCTCATTACCCGAGAGCCATGGTTCCTTGAGCTATACTTAGAGTATCCAAGGTACTTTCACTACAGGGTTTATAATTCTTCCACATTCCTCCTACAATCAGTACAAATGTCTTGAGAGTGCATATGAGCTTTATCATGACAAAGACCTCATCCTCACTGCCACTTTTTATTTTACTAGTTAGTCTTCCTGTTGGAGTGATAGGAGAGTCTTACTAAAACATTTTTAAGGAAGAAAACAATCATTTTGACACCTACATCAAGTGTATAGTAATTTTAGGAAAGGAACTTGAGAAGGCAGGTAGTTGCACTGTATAAGCACTCAAGAAGCAGAGAGCAGTGAATACTATTCCCAGCCATCTGTCTCGTATTATATAATACAGGACAAAAACACAGGGAATAATGTTGTCTTCATTTAAGGTGTTCATTTCTCATCAATTTTACTCATCAGGATAACCTAATTCAGTCATTCCTAGAGACAAATAAATCTCTGTGGATATGTCTAGCAAATGACCTGCCATTCATTAAAGATCTGCTGCACTTTACACTGAGTATTAGTGACCACACCTGTACAAGTAGTTTTCAAAGACCATTAAGAGACAGTTGAGTATACTACAAGTTCTGGTGGTGGAGCACAGAAAACAAAGCTGAAATAAGCCTGAAATCTTTTTTTCTGCTTGCTATTTTCATTGCACTGAAAGTTGCTATGCATACTGGTACTAGACAATAGTCTACCTCATTTTATTGAACAATAGATGCTTGTTCCAGATGATAGATATACCTCTATATGCAATGATAACCACTTGGACACAGTTTTGAAGCAATACTTATCAATAAAATCCTTATAGCCAATAAGCTGAGACAGGATCAGAATGTGGAACATCTGGCAGAGAGAGAGAGAGAGAGAGAGAGAGAGAGAGAGAGAGCGAGCCTCTGGCATGGAGTTAGATGGGGAAGATTCATCCCAGACTTGGAGGAAGTCAGACATAGGATCCTGAGGAAAGGTAACTGATCATGTGGTAGACATAGAATAATATATGGGTTAATTGAGCTTCATATCAGTTGGAGAACAAGCCTATCTTATGGCTTGGGCATTTTCAAATAAATAATAAGTCATTATTCAGGAATTAGGGTAGTCTTAGAGAAGCCCTAATTGTCACATGTACACAAAATATGTCTACTGGCCCAATGATAGCACAATTTTGGATGTAACCAGACACTTTATACCTGGATTTTAGGCCAGCTTTATAGGGCAAAATTCACATCTAATACTTTATAACTTTAAAAATTTTTATGGCTGTGGATGTTATGGGCCCTAGTAGTATAGGTAATACAGTTATTTAGCTATGTAGAAATTATGGGTCAGGTAAATTGACTTCTAAATGCTTTTGTTCAAGTCCATAGAAAAGTGCTGTCATCTTTTTGGTCAGAGAAGCATCTTTTCGCTGCTTGAGGAAGTTACTAGAGAGTTCCTGGTCATTCTGCTGAGAAGAGGTGATTCTTAAATGAGTTGGTCCCAACTGAATATCTACAGCACTATTTCTAAGGGCCAGGGACCATAATTAAAGCAAGTTAAGACAGAATATAAGGTCTAAAGTAAGGTATGGGATCATATGTAATGCTGTATTCTAGACATGACATGACCATTGCACCCGTGAACTTTCAATAGCTGTGATTATCTGCACTAGACTTACACAAAATTCAGACAATAAAATTCTATCATCTCGAGGAAAGATAAGTGATTAGTGATTTCTGGAGGGGAGGGGGATGTTTTCTTCAGTGTTGTTGTCTTCTGTCAATGTCCATGCTCCTGTAAGTAGATCCTCATTATGCCCCTAAAAAACCTTATTTTATATTATTGGATGACCAAAAAATTTAAGAAAGAGAGAGAATAATGTAGTTGAGAGTTTTCATATGGGGTAAATGAAAAGACTCATTTTTATTTCATCATCATCCTTATACTTCTCTCATTCTCTGTAGGTGAATATGGAGGTAATGAATAGATAAAAGGGGTATTATCAAAAATACATATATTAAAATATCAGAATGAAGCACACTAATATATATCACTAGCATATCCCACTACAATGGTTATCTTGTTTAAGGAATTCTCTGCAGAAAAATATTACAAAAAGCTTCTAGCCTGTGCCTTGTGCCAGGGCAGATCCCCAGGTTTTCTGCTCCTCTACCTACTCTACTATCTTAAGGCATCACAGGAATTCTGTTGCATGGAGGCAAGGGACCCTCTCAAACAACCACAGGAGTTGGGAACCCGAAGAGCCTAGCAGACTCAGGACACATCATCCTGAAACCCTCTCCACCGAGAATTCAACTGACATTCTGACCTGTGCCTTCTACCAGAGCAGATCACCACTTTGTCAGATCCCCTTAAGACCAAAAAATTTGAAGGCCTCCGAGTTTTGCTGCATGCAAAGCAACCAACCCCACAGTCTGAAAGCCTCTTAGGAGTTCTGCTGCACACAGAACAACAGGTCTCACAATTTAAAGGCCTCTGTTCTGACTGGTTTTGGGTCAGCTTGACAAAAGCTGAATTTGTCACAGAGAAAGGAGCTTCCTTTGAGAAAAATGCCTCCATGAGATCCAGTTTTAAGGCATTTTCTCAATTAGTGATCATGAGGTTAGGGCCTCTTGTGGGTGGTACCATTCCTGGGCTGGTAGTCTTGGGTTCTATAAGCAAGCAGGCTGAGTAAGCCAGGAGAAGCCAGCAAGTAAGAAACATCCATCCATGGCCTCTGCATCAGCTCCTGTATCCTGGCCTGGTTGAGTTTCCGTCCTGATTTCCTTTGGTTATGAACAGCAACATGGACATGTAAGCTGAATAAACCCTTTACTCCCCAACTTGTATCTTAGTCATGATGTTTTGTGCAGGAATAGAAACTCTGGCTAATAGTCAGACAGCCTCCCAGGATAACAGCTACATGCAGGACAACAGCCTGAACATTCCTCTGATGACCCAACAGTCTGAAGGCCTGCCAGGAGATCTGCTGAACACAGGGCAACAGAACATCTGTCTGTCTACTATTCTGAAGACCCTAGAGTCTGAAGGTCTCCCAGGAAATATTCTGCAACCAGGGCATCAGACTTACCAGAAGACCTGCAACAACCCAGGAACACAGGAGGGAGGCTCCAGAGAGAGATACCCAGGCAAGATAACACCAGGTATAACAAGATGGTGAGAGGAAAGCATAAGAACATAAACAACTGAAGCCAATATACTTTGTCACCATCAGAATCCAGTTCTCCCACTACAGCAATCCCTGGATACACCAACACACCTGAAAATAAAGAAGCTGACCTAAAATCCTATCTCATGAAGATAATAGAGTCCTTTAAGCAGGATATAAATAGCTCAATGAATGAAAAAAAAAACAGGAAAATAGGTGGAAGCACTTAATAGGAAACAAATGAATCCCTTAATGAAATACAGTAAAACACAATCAAATAGGTGAAGGAACTGATTAAAGTAGTCCAAGACCTAAAAGTGGAAGTAGAAACAATAAAGAAAGCACATGAAGGCAACCCTTAAAATGGAAAACCTAGGAAAGAGGTCAGGAATTGGCAGAAAAGATACATCACCAACAGAATACAAGAGATGGAAGATAGAATCTCAGGTGTAGGAGATATGGCAGAAGATATTGACACAACAGACAAAGAAAATTAAAAACATAAAAAACTTCTAACTCAAAACATTCAGGAAATCCAGGGCACAATGAAAATATCAAATGTAAGAATACTAGGAACAGAAGAAAGTAAATATTCCCAATTCAAAGGACCCAAAAACATCTTCAACAAAATCATAGAAAACTGTCTCAACCTAAAGAAAGAGATGGCCAGGAATGTACAAGAAGCATGTAGAACACCAAATAAGTTGGACCAGAAAAGAAAATACTTTATCACATAATAACCAACACATTAAATACACAGAACAAAGGAAGAATATGAAAAGATATAAGGGAAAAAAGCTAAGTAACATATACAGGAAGACCTATCAGAATTACAGCAGATTCCCCAAAAGACACAAACAGACAGAAGAGCCTGGACAGATGTCATGCAGATCTTAAGAGAACACACATTCCACCCCAGGCTACTATACTCAGCAAACCACTCATTCAACAAAGATGAAAAAAATCAAATATTCCATAACAAAACAAAATTTAAACAATATCTGTCTACTAATCAAGCTTACATAGGATTCTTCAAAGAAGACTCCAATACAAGGAGGGTAAATACAAGGAGGGTAAATACAAGGAGGGTAAATACATGGAGGGTAAATACAAGGAGGTTAAATACAAGGAGGGTACACCAAAGATAAATCAAGATATCAATCATCTCACAACAAAGCCAAAAGGAAAATCCCATGCATATATGCCACCTCCAAGAACAAACAAAACAGGAACTAGCAAAAATCTTTCTTTAATATCTTTCAATATAAACAGACCCAATTCTCCAATAAAAAGACATAAGCTAACAGTCTGGATACCCAAATAGGACCCAACACTTTGCTGCATACAAGAAACATACATTGCCAGGCGGTCATGGTGCATGCCTTTAATCCCAGCACTTGGGAGGCAGAGGCAGGTGGATCTCTGAGTTCGAGGCCAGCCTGGTCTACAGAGTGAGTTTCAGGACAGCCAGGGCTATACAGAGAAACCCTGTCTTGAAAAAAGAAAGAAGGAAGGAAAGAAAGAAAGAAAGAAAGAAAGAAAGAAAGGAAGGAAGGAAGGAAGGAAGAAAGAAAGAGAGAAAGAAAGAAAGATACATCAATAACAAAGATAGACACTAACTCAGAGTAAAAGGCTGGAAAAATTTCTTCCAAGCAAATGGTCCCAAGAAACAAGCTGGAATTGTCATCCTAATAGCCAATAAAATAGAATTTCAACCAAAAGTTATCAAAATGGATGAAGATGGATACTTCATATTAATCAAAGGAAAAAATCTACCAAGAGATAATCTCAGTTGTGCAAATCTGTGTTTCAAATGCATGGGCATCCACATTCATAAAAGAAACTTACTAAATTCAAAGCACAGATTGAACCCTATACAATAATAGTGGGAGACATCAATACCCCATTCTAACTAATGGGCAGATTATGTAAACAGAAACTAAACAGAGACACAATGAAACTAAAAGAAGCTAAGAACCAAATGAATTCAACAGATCTATACTGAAAAATTTACCTTAAAAGAAAAAAATACATTAAAAAAATTTTAGAACATCATGGTACCTTCTACAAAACTGACTATATAATCAGTCACAAAACAAGCCTCAACAGATAAAAGAAGCTTGAATTAATACCATGCAGCCTATCAGATCACCAGAGACTAAGGTCAGACTTCAATAACAACAAAAACAACAGAAAATATACAGACCCATGAGAACTGAACAACTCTCTACTCAGTGATAACTTGGTCAGGGAAGAAATTAAAGGCTTCCTAGAATTCCATGAAAGAGATGAAAATGAATACCTTAACTCATGGGACACAATGAAAGCAGTGCTAAGAAGAAAAAATAGCAGCACTAAGGGCCTTGGTGAATAAATTGGAGAGATCCTACACTATCAACTTAACAGAACACCTGAGACCTCTAGATCAAAAGGAAGCAAGCACCAAAGAAGAGTAGACAGCAGGAAATATTCAAATTCAGAGCCTAAATCAACCAAACAGAAACAAACAGAAGGATGCAAAGAGTCAAGAAAACTGAAAGCTGTTTTTGAGAAAATCAAGAAGATAGAAAATTCCCTAGCCAAACTAACTAAAGGGCACAGAGACAGTGTCAAAATTAACAAACTCAGAAATGAAAAGTGAGACATAACAACAGAAACTGAGGAAATTCACAATATCAGATTCAACTACATATGCCTATCCTCAACAAAACTGGAAAATCTAGATGAATTGGATGATTTTCTAGACAGGTACCATATGCCATAGTTATGTCAATAGCAGGTAAACTATCTAAACAGACCCATATCTCCTAAGGAAATAGATGAAGTCAATAAAACTTCCCATCCAAAAAAAAAGTCCAGGGCCAGATGACTTTAGTAGAGAATTCTACCAGATCTTCAAAAGAGACCTGATACCAGTATTCCTCAAACTATTCCATAAAATAGAAACAGAAGGAATACTACCCAATTCATTCTATGAAGCCACAATTACTCTGAAATCTGAACCACAAAAGGACCCAATACAACAACAACAACTACAACAACAACAAGAAAAATTAACATCAGACCAATTTCTCTTTTGAATACTGAAGCAAAAATATTCAATAAAATTCTCACAAACCAAATAGAAGAACACTTCAAAACTCTCATTCTTCACAATCAAGTAGGCTTTATCCCAGGAATGCAAGGATGGTTCAATATTCAAAAATCCATTAGCTTAATCCATTATATAAACAAACACAAAGGAACAAAAACACATGATCTTCTCATTAGATGCTAAAAGAGCATTTGATAAAAAAAAATCCTTTATTTTAAAAGTATCAGAGAGATCAGGAATTCTAAGCCTAGGCCTTTACCTAAACCTAATAAAAGCAATATACCATTCTGTCTGATTCTTTCTGCTGGGGCAGAATGCTAGCTGATCTGCACTCCTGAAGACACCATATCCTGAGCCATCCCTGAAGATCCAATGTTCTAAGAACAGTTGGTCAACTGACCCCACAGCCTGAGCCATCCCAGATCTTTGCACACAAGGCAACTGAGCAACTGATAATGAGCTTTTCTGCTCCACTGAAGAAACCACAAGTTAAAGACATCCCAGGAGCTCCTCCGTACACAAGACAACTGGGCAACAGGCAACAGAGTTTGCAGACATCCCAGGGGCTCTGTGGCAAGCAGGGCAACTGACCCGACAGACTGAAAGCCTCCCAGCAGTTCTGCTCCACACAGGGAAACAGAAACCACAGTCTGTACAACCCCCTAGAGAAAGTCTTCACACAGGACAGCAGCTCCTGTGAAGGCCCAACAGTCTAAAAGCCTCCCAGGAGATCTACTACAGCCAGGGCAACAGATCATCAGTTTCTCTGCCCCCCAGTTAAGAGGCCCCACAGGTGGTCTGCTATAGCCAGTGCCTCAGGTCTACCAGGAGACCCAAAGCAACCCAGGGACAATAAAGGCAGACTCTAGACAGAGTCACTCAGAGCAGCAAACACCAGGGACAATCAGATTGTGAGAGGCAATTGCAAGATTGTAATCAACAGAAGCCAATATATATGGGCATCATCAGAATACAGTTCTCCCACCACAGAAAGCCCGATTATACCAACACACTTGAAAATCAGGAAGCTGACCTAAAATCATATCTCATGAAGATAATAGAGTCTTTTAAGGAGGATATAAATAACTCACTGAAAGAAATACAGGAAAACACAGGTAAACAGGTAGAAGCAGTTAAAGAAGAAACAAATAAATCCCTTAAAGAATTACAGGAAAACACAATCAAATAGTTGAAGGAATTGAATAAAGCAGTCCAAGACCTGAAAGTAGAAGTAGAAACAATAAAGAAAACAGATATGGAGGCAAACCTGCAAATGGAAATCCTAGGAAATAGGAAAATCTAAGTGAAATAGTGTTCTAGACAGATGTCATATACCAAAGTTAAATCAAGAGCAGGTAAACTATCTAAACAGGCCTATATCACATAAGGAAATAGAAGAAGTCATTAAAAACCTCCCAACCAAAAAGGCCCAGGGCCAGATGTATTTAGTATAGAATTATAAGACTTTCAAAGAAGACTTGATACCAATATTCTTCAGAAGAATCCACAAAATAGAAACAGAAGGAACACTACCTCATTCATTCTATGAAGCCACAATTACTCTGATACCAGAACTACACAAGGAGCACACCAAAAAAGAAAACTTCAGACCAATCTTGCTTATGAATATCGATGCAAAAATACTCAATAGAGTTCTTGAAAACTGAATCCAAGAGCACATCAAAACTATCATTCACCACGATCAAGTAGGCTTCATATCAGGGATGCACGGTTGGTTCAATATGTAAAAATCCATTAACATGATCTACTATAAATCATACTCAAAGAAAAGAAATCACATGATCATCTACTTAGATGCAGAAAAAGCATTTGACGAAATTCAACAACTCTTCATGTAAAAGTTTTGGGGAGATAAGGGTTCAAGGCCCATACCTAGAAATAAAAAAGGCAAGTTACAGCAAACCATCAGCCAATGTCAAATTTAATGGAGACATACTTGAAGAAATTTTACTAAAATTGATGACAAAGTAAGGATGTCCACTCTCCCCATATCTATTCAATATAGTACTCAATATGCTAACTAGAACAATAAGACAACAAAAAGAAATCAAAGAGAAACAAATTGGCAAAGAAAAAATAAAAGTATCCCTATTTCCAAATGATATGATAGTATACATAAGAAACCTCAAAAATTCTACCAGAGAACTTCAGTTGATAAATAATTTCAGAAAAGTGGCTGGATAAAAAAATTAACTCAAATAAATCAGTAGCCTTCCTTTATACAACTGATAAATAGACTGAGAAAGAAGTTAAGGAAACAACCTCCTTCACAATAACCAAAAATAATATAAAATACCTTGGCATAATTCTAACCAAAGAAGTGAAAGTCCTGTATGGCAAGAACTTCGAGTCTCTCAATAAAGAAATCAAAGAAGATCTTAGAAAATGGAGAGATCATCCGTGCTCATGGACTGGTAGAGTTATTATAGTAAAAAATGGACATCCTTCCAAAGGCAATCTACAGATTCAATGCAATCCCAATCAAAATTTCAATACAATTCTTTAAAGATATGGAAAGATCAATTCTCAGTTTCATATGGAACATCAAATAACCCAGAATAGTGAAAACAATCTTTAACAATAAAAAACAGCTGTAGGAATAATTATCCCTGACCTCAACCTTTAGTATAGAACAGTAGTGATAAAAGCTGCATGGTATTGGTACAGAGCCAGACACATTGATCAATGGAATAAAACTGAAGAATCAGAAATAAAACTACACATTTACGAACACTTGATGTTTGACAAAGAAACCAAAAGTATACAATGGAAAAAAGAAAGCCTCTTCAATAAATGGTGTTGATCTAACTGGCTGTCTGTATATAGAAAAATGAAAATAGACCCATATTTGTCACCTTGCAAAAAGCTCAGGATCGAGTGGGTCAAAGATCTCAACATAAAACAAAATACCCTGAATCTAATAGAAGAGAAAGTGGCAAAAAGCCTTGAACTAATTGTCATAGGGGAAATTTTCCAACTCCAATGGCTCATGCTCTAAGATTAAGAATTGATAAATGTGACCTCATGGAACTAGAAAGCTTCTATAAGGCAAAGAACATAGTCAATAAGACAAATTGGCAACTGACAGATTAGGAAAAAATCTTCACTAACCCCACATCCAATAGAGAGCTAATATCCAAAATATATAAAGAATTCAATAAACAGAGAAGGGGGAGATGCCAGAAGCCAGGACCCTCGCCCTTACCCTTACCCCCTACCTTTCCCCACCTGCACAATGTCCTCTGAAGCTTGGCAGCTGCAAGATCCTGCTTAGCAACTGCAGATAGACTCAAAGCAGAGTACCATGTCTTCTTAAGAATAGCAGGGAGACCATAACTCAAGCAGTGTACCATATCTTCTGAAGAACTGCAGGTAGATCATAATTCAAGGCAGTGTACCATATAGACCATGACATGTTTCAAGGCACAGGCCAAGAAGATTTTGTACTTTTCCACCACCTGGACCCTCTTACCCCCTCCCCTTGTAAAACACGCTATAAAAAAGCATTTCATGTTCAAAAAAAAAAAAGAAATTAAAAAAAGAAAAAAAAATTTGTTGATTGAAAAAAAAAAAAAGAATTCAAGAAGCTAACCACCAAAAAACCAATCAAACCAATCAAAAATGGGGTATAGAACTAAACCTAAATTTTACAGCAGAGGAATCTCCAATGGCTGAGAAGTACCTAAAGAAATATACAAAGTTGTTTGTGATCAGAAAAATTGCAAATCAAAACAGCACTGAGATTCCACCTTACATCAATCAGAATGGCTAAGAACAAATTCTCAGGTGACTACACATGTTGGGGAGGATGTGGAGAAGAGAAACACTCCTCCATTGCTGGTGGGATTGCCAACTGGTACAACTACTCTGGAAATCAATCTAGTCATTCTTCGGAAAATTGAAAATAGATCTACTGGAAGACCCAGCAATACCAGTCTTGAGAATATACCCAAAAGATGCCCCACCATGCCACAGGGGTACATGATCCACTATGTTCACAGCAGTCATGTTTGTGTTAGGCAGAAGCTGGAAACAACCCAGATATCCTTCGACAGAAGAATGGATACAGAATATGTGGTTCATTTACACAATGAAATATTACTTAGCTATTAAGACTTATGGGCCTTGTGGAGAGGAAACTGGGAAGGGGCATAGCATTTGAAATGTAAATAAATAACCGATAAAAAAGAAATAAAAAATGAAAATAAATAAAATGAAAGACAAGAGAAGAAAAAAATAGAACCAGGACATCATGTGATTTATAGCCAAATGGATGGAACTAGAAAGTCATATTCTGAGTGAGGTAATTCAGACCCTAAAGGACTTGCATGGTATGTAATCACTAATAAGTGAATAATAGCCATACAAATTACAGAATATGCTTTCCAGTCAGTGCTTGAGCAATGAGCAGATCTTGAGTTTCAGCTCTGCACCTAATCCCACAAAACCCAGAGGAAGTGGGACTCCCAGGAGCTCTAACCCCTGCAGAATCTTAGGTAAGGAGGCAGCAACACCAGCCCCAAACAAAGAGTAACTGGGACCTACGGGTACCCAGGAACTTACTCCTGGCCAGGTGCACTTGTTCCTTCCGGTCTGCGCCTGAACACTGAGCAGATCTTGAGTTTCAGCTCTGCACACAATCCCAACAACTGAAAGGGGGCTGGACTCCCAGGAGCTCTAACATGCTCAGGAACATAGGATCATAGGACCACTGGATCTCAGGATAGGATAGGTCACACCAGGATTTCAGAATCCCAGAGACAGCCTGACTCCCAAAAGATCTTAAACCCAGGATCTCAGGATCAGAGGATCACAGAGACAGCTGGACTCTGAAGAGTTTTGACACAACCAGGATAACTGGAAAGATGGGGTCTAGTCAGAGACAGTAAGTGCAGGTAGCACTAAAGATAAGGAGATGGCAAAAGGTAAGCACAAGAACATAAGCATCAGCAACCAAGGGTACATGGCAACTTCAGAATCTAGTTCTCCCACCATAGAAAGTCCTGACTACTCCATCACATCAGAAAAGTGGGATTCATATTTAAAATCATTTCTCATGATGATGGTAGAGGACTTTAAGAAGGACATAAATAATGACCTCAAAAACAATAGAGGAAAACACAGGTAAACACATAGAAGCTGTTAAAGAGGAAACACAAAAATACCTTAAAGAATTACAAGAAAACACAACCAAACAGGTGAAGGAATTGAACAAAACCATCCAGGACATAAAAATGGATGTAGAAACAATGAAGAAACCACAAAGGGACACTACCTGGGAGATAGAAAACCTATAAAGTAATCAGGAGTCAGAGATTCAAGCATCACCAACAGAACACAAGAAATAGATGAGAGGAACTCAGGTGCAGAAGATACCATAGAAAATATTGACACAACCATCAAAGAAAATGCAAAGTGCAAAAAGCTCCTAACCCAAAACATTCAGGAAATCCAGGACACAATGAGAAGACAAAACCTATGGATAATAGGTAAAGAAGAGAGTGAAGATTCCTAACTTAAAAGACCAGTAAATATCTTCAACAAAATTATAGAAGCAAAATTCCCTAACCAAAAGAAAGAGATGCCCATAAACATACAAGAAGCCTACAGAACTCCAAAAAGACTAGATCAGAAAAGAAATACCTCCCGTCACATAATAATCAAAACACTAAATGCACAAAACAAAGAAAGAATATTAAAAGTAGTATGGGGAAAAAGTCAAGAAACATATAAAGGCTGATATATCAGAATCACACAAGACTTCTCACCAGAAACTATAAAAGCCAAAAGATCCTGAACAGATGTCATTCAGACCCTAAGAGAACACAAATGCTAGCCCAGGCTACTAGACTCAGCAAAAGTCTCAATTACCAAAGATGGAGAAACCAAGATATTCCATGACAAAACCAAATTTACACAATATCTTTCCATAAATCCAGCACTACAAAGGAAAACTCTGATACAAGGAGGGAAATTACACCCTAAAAAGAGCAAGAAAGTAATCTTCTTCCAACAAATCCAAAATAAGATAGACACACAAACATAATTTCACAACTAAAAACAAAAATAATAGGAAGCAACAATCACTTTTCCTTAATATCTCTTAACATCAATGGATTCAATTCCCCAATAAAAAGACATAGACTAATTGTCTGGATACGTAAACAGAACCCAGCATTTTGCTGCATACTGGAAACATACCTCAGTGAAAAAGACACACACTAACTCAGAGAAAATGGCTCAAAAACAATTTTTCAAGCAAATGATCCTAAGAAACAAGCTAGAGTAGCTAATTCTATTGTGGAATAAAACTGACTTTCAACTTAAAGCTATCAAAAAGATAAGGAAGGAGACTTCATACTCGTCAAAGGAAAAGCCAATCAAAATGAACTCTCAATTTTGAACATCTATGCTCCAAATGCTAGGGCACTCACATTCATAAAGGAAACCTTACTAAAGCTCAAAACACACATTGCATCTCACACAATAATAGTGGTAAATTCAACACCCCACTCTCAGCAATGGACAGATCATGGAAACAGAAACTAAACAGAGACACAGTGAAACTAAGAGGAGGTATGAACCAAATGGACTTAACAGATATCTATAGAACATTTCATCCTAAAACAAAAATATACCTTCTTCTCAGCACCTCATGGTACATTCTCCAAAACTGACAATATATTTGGTCACAAAACAGTACTCAATACATACAAGAAAAATGAAATAATCCCATGTACCCTATTAGATCACCATGGATTAAGACTGGTCTTCAATAATGACAAAAACAATGGAAAGCCCACATACATACGGAAACTGAACAATGCTCTACTCAATAATAACTTGGTCAAGGAAGAAAAAAAGAAAGAAATGAAAGACTTTTTGGAATTTAATGAAAATGAAGACATATCACACCAAAACTTAGGGGAGACAATGAAAGCATTGCTAAGATGAAATCTCATAGCTCTAATCACCTACAAAAAAAAACTGGAGAGAGCATACACAAGCAGCTTGATGACACACTTGCAATCTCTAGAACAAAAAGAAGCAATACACAAAAGAGGAGTAGACTGCAGGAAATAATTAAACTCAGGGCTGAAATAAACCACGTAGAAACAAAAAGAACTATACAAACAATCAATACAACAAGGAGTGTTTTCTTTGATAAAATCAACAAGATAGATAAACTGTTAGCCAGACTAATCAGAGGTCAGAGAGACAGTATCCAAAGCAATAAAATCAGAACTGAAAAGGTAGACATAACAACAGAAACTGAGGAAATTCAAAAAAATGATTAGATCCTAAAACAAAAGTCTATACTCAACAAAACTGGAAAATCTGAATGAAATGGCCAGTTTCCTACATAGATACCAGACATCAAAGTTAAATCAAGCCCAGACAAACCATGTAAACAGTCCCATAACCCTGAAAGAAATAGAAGCAGTTATTAAAAGTCTCTCCACCAAAAAAAAAAAAAAAAGAAAAGAAAAGAAAAGAAAAAAGAAAAAAAATAAAGCCCAGAACTGGATGGTTTTTGTGCAGAGTTCATTCCGACCTTCAAAGAAGACCTAATATCAATTATCTTTAAACTATTCCACAAAATAGAATCAGAGGAAACATTAACCAATTCATTCTATGAAGCCACATTTATGCTCATACCTAAACCACACAAAGACACAACAACGAAAGAGACCTTCAGACCAATCTCCCTTATGAATATCGCTGCAAAAATTCTCAATAAAATTCTTCCCAAAACGAATACAAAAAGACATCAAAACAATCATCCATCATGATCAAGTAGGCTTTATCCCAGGAATTCAGGGATGGTTCAATATATGGAAATCCAACAATGTCATCCACTATATAAACAAACTCAAAGAAAAAAGTCACATGAGCATATCACTAGATGCTGAGAAAGCATTTGACAAAATTCAACACACCTTCATGGTAAAAGTCTTGGAAAGATCAGGAATCCAAGGCCCATACCTAAACATAGTAAAAGCAACATACAGCAAACCAATAGCCAACATCAAACTAAATGAAATGAAACTTGAAACAATCCCACTAAAATCAAGGAGTAGACTAGGCTGCTCACTCTCTACTTACATATTCAATATAGTACTTGAAGTATTAGCAAGAGCAATTAGGCAGCAAAAGGAGGTCAAAGGGATACAAATTGGAAAGGAAGAAGTCAAAAATATCACTATTTGCAAATGATATTGTAGTATACTTAAGTGACCCCAAAACTTCCACCTAAGAACTCCTAAACCCCATAAGCAAATTCAGAAAAGTGGCTGGATATAAAATTAACTCAAACAAATCAGTAGTTTTCCTCTACTCAAAGGATAAACAAGCTGAGAAAGAAATTAGGAAAACTACATCCTTCACAATAGTCACAAATAATATAAAACACCTTGATGTGAATCTAACCAAGCTTGTAAAAGATCTGTATGACAAGAACTTCAAGAGCCTGAAGAAAGAAATCAAAGCAAATCTCAGAAGATGGTAAGATCTCCAATGCTCATTGATTGGAAGGATTAATATAGTAAAAATGGCCATCTTCCCAAGAGCAATCTACAGATTATTGCAATCCCCACCAAAATTCCAACTCATTCTTCACAGAGATGGAAAGAGAAATTTTCAAATTCATTTGGAGTAACATAAAACACAGGATAGTAAAACTATCTGCCACAATAAAACAACTTCTGGGGGAATGAACATCCCTGACCTCAAACCATACTAAAGAGCAGTAATGATAAAAACTGTATAGTATTGGTACACAGACAGGCAAGAAAATCAGTGGAATAGAATTGAAGACCCAGAAATGAATCCACATAACTATTGTAACTTAATCTTTGACAAAGGAACTAAAACCATCCAGTGGGTAAAAGACAGCATTTAAAACAAATGGTGCTTGTTCAACTGGAGGACAACATGTAGAGGAATGCAAATTGATCCATCCTTATATCCTTGTACAAAGCTCAAGTCGAAGTGGATTGAGGAGTTTCACATAAAACCAGATACACTGAAACTATTAGAAGAGAAAGTAGGGAAAAGCCTCAAACACATAGGCACAGGGGAAATGTTCCTGAATAGAACACCAATGACTTATGCGCTAAGATCAAGAATTGACAGACAAATAGGACCTCATAAAACTACAAGCTTCTGTAAAGCAAAGGACACTGTAAATAGTACAAAGCAGCAAGCAACAGATTGGGGAAAGATCTTTACCAATCTTATATCTGATAGAGGGCTAATATCCAAACTATACAAAGAACTATAGAAATTAAACTCCAGACAACCAAATAACTCTATTAAAAATTGGGTACAGAGCTCAAAAAAGAATTCTCAACTGAGGAAACTCAAATGTTTGGAAGCACCTAAAGACATGCTTAACATCCTTAGTCATCAGAAAAATGCAAATCAAAACAATCCTGAGATTCCATCTCACACCAGTCAGAATGGTTAAGATCAAAAATGGAGGTTATAACAGATGCTGGTGAGGATGTGCAGAAAGAGGAACAGTCCTCCATTGATGGTGGGATTGCAAGGTGGTACAACCACTATGGAAAGTAGTCTTGAGGTTCCTCAAAAATTTGAACATAGTATTACCTGAGGACCCAGCTACACCATCTTGGGCATATACCCAAAAGATGCTCTAATATATAATAGGGACACATGTTCCACCATGTTCATAGCAGCCTTATTTATAATAGCCAGAAACTGGAAAGAACACAGTTGTCCTTCAACAGAGGAATGAATACAGCAAATATGGTTCATTCATACAATGGAGTACTACTCAGCTATTAAAAACAATGAATTTATGAATTTCTTAGGACAACAGATGGAACTAGAAAATATCATCCTGAGCGTGGTAACACAATCACAAAAGAACACACATGGTAGGCACTCACTGATAAGTGGATATTAGCCCAAAAGCTCACAATACCAAAAATACAACTAATAGACCACATGAAGGTCAAGAAGAAGGAAGACCAAAGTGTGGGTGCTTCAGTCCTTCTTAGAAAGAGTATCAAAATACTCACAGGAACAAGTGCATAGACAAAGTGTGGAACAGAGACTGGAGGAGGGACTTTCTAGCTCTATTGGACATATGTTCCTGACTCACCTTTGGTTGCCTATATCTCAGATGAGACAAGCTGCCTTGCCTCAAGATTTTAGACCATGTGAGACAGAGAATCAAAAAGAAAAATTATTTTGCTTGTATTTTTCTTAACGGTGGCCCATTATTCAGTCTCAGTTATGTACTGGTCTAGAAATCAATCCAATATTTGAAATAATAGTCTTCATTTGGAAGGCAGGATCTGGACATTTTCAAAGACATCTTTGGAAGTTACCTGTAGTTCTCTATGATGTTATCATAGCAAGAGATAAAGTTGGGACAGGATCTAGATTTTAAACAAGGGTTAGTACATGTTTTAAGGCTCTTATAATTGTCAAGCTAAAATTGGTTTAGTCTCTTCTACAGTATTTATTGTATTTTGTATTCACTACATACTTTCCAAATGTGTTAGTGTGTTGAAACCTGGCATGTCTATTATGGGGGTCTTACTGCCCTGAGTATTAGAAAACTTTGATTCTCTGAAAAAAATCTTGAATGTGCTGGAAGAAGTGAGTTAGGCTTTAAGCAGAATCAAGAGGGTAGTGGTTTGTTTATTGCTGGTATAACAGCTTTAACTACATTAATTATTAGCACCACTTTTTCTGTGATAGTTTTGACACCAGAAGTTAAGACAGCTACTTTTGTTAGTCATCTAGCAAAAAAAAGTTATTAATGTGTTGAGTATACAAGAGGATTTACATAGGTGTTTGGAACTAGGGATTGATGCTTTACATCATATTCAAGTTATTGGAAGGAGCTTCAGGGTTTGAGAGTTAGTAGCCATCTCCAGTGTCATGACAAATACCATTGGAATGGACTTACTTCTAAAATTTACAATGATAGGTATTATAATTAGAAAAAAAGTTTTAAAACACCTGCAGGGTATTTGGCATAATTCTAACACCTCTCTGGAAGTTTTAACTTTGCATAGTGAGACTAGTGAATTTAAAGAAAGCTGCTCTGTTGATCTTTGATGCTGTAGATAATGCTGATAAAACTATCCATGGCTTGAGGTCAGTATTTCCACTTTGGTCAAACCTCAGAAATGGCATAAAGAGCTTGATTGTGCTAGCTGCTTTTGTCCTGGGAATTCTTTCATTCCTGCTCGTTTTGTTAAAGCTTGTCTTTAACTATCTTAACAAGTTTGCAGTCAAATACATGATTTGAAACTAAAAATAGACCCCCAGACAGAGTTATTAATTTAACAGGCTGGCAAGCAAACGATGGGTAAGATTTTGCACAGAGCCTTATCAACCTAAGACAGAAGTGCATTGCTTTCAATAATGCATATTCCAAGACAAGTAAAGAAGGCATTCTTGTCAGAACAACCTAAGACAGGCTCAGTCTGGTTTATGCAATAAAAAAGGGAGAGGTGTGGAGAGCTTTTGTGGCTGCTTGGTAGGAATCTGACATAGGCCAAGGAAAAGGAAATGGACTGCATGCAGGATTCTGACATTAGGCCAAAACAAAGAAGTAACTTCAGGAGGAAATGTAAATCCCAGGCTAGAACAAAGAAGTAATTACAGACAGGAATCTAAAAGTTAAGCTAGAACAAAGAAGTAGCCTTCAGCCATGAAAATGACTTTGAGCTTGGACAGGGAAGTAGGCTCAGATATTTTGGTCATCCTGATAAGTCCTTAGAAATAATGGTCACAGGAGTGATCATGGGACTCTGCTTATTATCCTGTGTGTTCTTTTACTATCTGGATTTATTGTCTTGCTTGTTCCTTGACTATTTGCATCTATTGCATTGCTAGATCTGAAACCTAGAACTGATCTTAATACTTGCATGTAATTTAAAAGATATAAAAGCAAAAGAGCAGGAGGAGAGGAGGGGCAATGGGATAGGAGATTAATGAGGGGTGAGGAAAGGGAATAACATCTGAAATGTAAGTAAATAAAATATTGAAAAAATTACAGAGTATACAGTATACAATCCCAAGAAGTTAAGAAGTTTAACAAGCTGAAACGGCCCAACTGAGGATGCTTTAATCCATTTTGGGAGGGAGTAGAAAGCAATTACAGGAAGAAAACTGGGAACAAGAACAGATATTGGGTTGGGATAAACAGGAGTGAAGCTCTAAGGTTCAGAAGAAAGAATGAAAACTGGCAACATCGGAAGGTAGGAGGTGGGGGGAAGCTATAGAATGTAGTAGAGACTTGGAATGTTAAAGAAGCTCAGGACTCAAAGGGCCCAGGGACCTTAGGTGAAATGTCCTACAGTGGGAAGAGGGAAGTTGTAGAGTGTACCACTAGTAGAAAAACAGGGCATCAAGTGGAGGAATGGTGTTTCCATCCCACAGTCAAAATCTCTGACCCAGAATTGTTCCAGTCAAAAAAAATGCAGAGTCAAAAATTGAGCACAGACTGAGGGAAAGGAGATTCAGTGACATGCCCAACTTTGCATCCATCTCAAAGGGAGGCTCCCAGGCCTTAAAATATTACTGATGCTATAGTGTACATACAGACAGGAGACAGGTGACTAGATTGGTGCCCTCTGATAGGACCAAGAAGAAGCTGAAAGAGTTAGATTCAGATGCTTACATCCAACCAATGGACAGAAGCTGGGACCCCTATGTTTGAATTATGGGAAAACTGAACGAAGCTGATGAGGAGGGAAACACCATAGGAAGACCAACAGTCTTAACTAACCTGGACCCCTCAGATCTCTCAGACACTGAACCACCATCAGGGAAGTATACATGAGCTGATATTAGGCCCCTGAAACATATACAGCAAAGGACTGCCTGGTTTTGCTTCAGTGAGAGACAATGCACCTATCCCTTGAAAGACTTGAGGCCCCTGGGATTGGGGAGGTATTGTGGGTCGGTGTGTGGAGGTAGGTAAATCCTCTTGGAGACAGAGAAGTAGTATTGGGAAGAGAAAATGTTGGAGGATGAACCTGGAGGAGGACAATGACTGAATTGTAAAAAAAAATTAAAGAATAATGATTTTTAAAAGAGTACAAACTTCAAGGCAAAGAGGAGTGGCGATTGCTTGGGGGGATATTATTTGAACTGTAAATAAATAAAATAATTAATAATTTTTTCTCATAGAAAAGCATATTATAATTAACAAAGGAATGAAAATATCAGTGCATTTATTCTCATTAGAAAAAAACTCCCATACCTAGTGACAGCATAGTGCATCTTGGGCACTAACTCATACACATGTCATAACAACTCCCATTATGTTAACCTCCATGGTTAAGGAGTTTCCAGAATTCTTCATTCCATTTATGTGTGCAATTTTTCTAAGTTCCTTTAAGCCTTTCTGGGGTTTGTTGGTCACAATCAGCCACCGAATGGACTGTGAAAGCCACCTGTCAAGGAAGATATTGAATGTAGAAATTAATTTGTGTTCTCATTTTCCATACAAGATTTAACCACCAGGCTGGTGAGATCATCAGCAGTTAAAAGCACTGATTGCTCTTCCAAAGGTCCTGAGTTCAATTCTCAGCAAACACATGGTAGCTCACAACCATCTATAAAGGAATCTGATGCCCTTATCTGGCCTGTAGATGTAAATATAGCAGAGCACTCATACATTATATTAATAAAATTAGAAATCAATGAACAAACAGAAACAAAAACAAAATTAACCTTCAAAATTTTTGGTCTTTAATTGAATATCTACCACACATTCTGATATATAAATCTCTATTTTTTTGTATTGTATAATACCTTCAGTAAAAGTAGGGGCTGATTCAGTCACAAAGTGTACTATACTTCTGCAACCTGGATCCACAACAGTCTGTTTCCTTCTACTTGAACATTCATTTGTAGCATGGTTCATCGAATAAAACTTTGAGGACTGCTCCCAGAGATATATAACAACTTCCTCATTAGGATATAGGAAATATCATTTAATAATGTATTCTTTTCTCTAGATGATTTGGCTTGGATAAATTTTGTATGCTAATTATATCATCTAAGTTGCATTCATAATTGCATCTAATCAGCTGTTGATATCCGGATGCACAAGCAAGGTAAACCTCCTCCTGCTTCTCAGTTACACAATAGAAGCAGGTGTATAACAGTAGTGATATACCTGCTGAGGTGATGAAATTGTGTGGCAGATGAGTATGCAAGATGAGTTTTGCATTTGTCTATGTAAACTCATTTCTCAGTATTAAGAGAGATTTCATTTCTTAGAGTCATATCTGATCAAATGTGCCTATCCTGATGAACCTGTAGTAGCATTTGTTAAATCTTTTTTTTTTTTCTTAAAATGAAAGGAAGGGGATCCAGACATCAAGTGAGAGATGTGGGCACTTCTAAATATATGTTTTTTGTAGACAAATTCTTCCTACATTTAATAGTTGTGGAGAAAAAAATTGCTGCTTATGTCCTTCATTCATATCACATGGAAAGATGAAAGTAACCAAATTGTTCAAATCATTTTCCCTTCCATATTTATTTATTTATACAGATAATGCTACAAAGTAGGCTTTCTGTGTTCAGAGATTTTCCTGTTTGGAGGAAATTCTTTTATGTAAAATTGTATTACCAACTGGTTAGTTAAGGCTTCACAACCAAGTATATTAGTCAGGGTTCTTAAGAGTCACAGAACTTATGGTATGAATCTATCTATCTATCTATCTATCTATCTATCTATCTATCTATCTAATCTGTATTAGTATTTGTTAAATCTTTCTTTTTCTTAAAATGAAAGGAAGGGGATCCAGACA
Organism: Grammomys surdaster; assembly: GCF_004785775.1. NCBI lineage: Eukaryota > Metazoa > Chordata > Mammalia > Rodentia > Muridae > Grammomys > Grammomys surdaster. The sequence goes on along the minus strand of NW_021604650.1, from coordinate 69,483 downwards.
TCAAGTGAGAAATGTGGGCACTTCTAAATATGTGTATGTATACACAGACACACACACACACACACACACACACACACACA
>NW_021604650.1:28502-69003 GCF_004785775.1 Grammomys surdaster | reverse complement strand
ATATATATATATATATATATAAAGATATAGAAAGATAAAGATAGATATATATAGATTGAGAGTCATGAATATACAGCTATGCATGTACAGATATATAGATATGGTATTTATTGGAATGATTTATAGACTACAGTTCTAATCCAACAATGACTAGCTGTGAATGGAAAGCCCATGAATCAAATATTTGTTCAGTTCCAAAAGACTGGATGTCTCAGCTTGTTTCCTGTATGTGACATAATCCTGAAGATGTGGGCTCCAATAACATTGTAAATATAATATATCCAATATTTCCAATACATTTTCTTGGAAATTATCTTTTTATTCATAATATGAAAATAATGAGATGTTATACATTTCTTCCAGTTAAGGGGAAACAGCAGAATCCACCATTATATGTAACTTTTGTATAAAGAGTGAATTTTCTTTAATATACCAGTAAAACTTGTCATACTTATGTTTAATTCTGTAACATTATTTAATGATTACCTTAAGCTTAGGTTGAATTCAATGTACTGAGTTTTATCTGACAGTGCTACATGTCCTCCTGTCTAATCAATACAAAAAGGAGCACACATTGTCATGAGTAGACCAAGGAGAAATGCATTTCTTATGTCCTAATTCCATGTTCATTATTTTCACAGAATTCCATAACACAGGAAAGAAAAGAAAGCTCATACCTTGTGAGTATAAGGAAGAAGAATAGTGGTATAAACATTGCCAGCTGGAGGTGGTGCCAGTTTCAAAATGAAAAACCCAGGCCTGCCAATATCATGTTTCCAAAACTACCAGCACAAGATAAAATCACTGCCATCATGGCTAGGAATTTGGGGCTTGTCCATTCTAATGCTGAAAGAAAAAGATATATTGACTTGAAAGTGACTTGCAGGATCAAAACAAAAGTTTGAACAAGGTCCTATTTCTAAAACTTGGACTTACTGAGCAAGGTACTATTCATTAATATGGAATTCATGGACATTCCTGACAGGAAACGAATTGAGCAATAGATGAGGGAGCAAAAGCTGCACAGGTTTCAGTGATGGCCAATTGTAATAAAGCACACGTTAAAATGAACTTCCTCCCAAACCTGAGGCAAAGGGAGAAATTATACTGTGGGAATGATGTAGTTTGCTTGAAACTTCAACACAACTATAATTACAAATGATAAGTAATAATAAATATCTAACTGTGTGATCTCAAGGTATTTTTTTTCATTTTTTGAATAATTACATAGTGAAACAAGTGTTTTCTCAGTTTCTCACCAGCAATTTCATTAATTCAAGCCATATAAGATAGTATTATGTTGAACCATAAAGATCCCACACCAAATCATATAACTAACATATTTTTCATTGTTTTCTAATTATGTATTTAAAATTTTTATTTAATCTTTTTTTAACACTCCAGATTTTATCCCCTTCCTGGCCCACCCTCTTACTATTTCACACACCATACTTCCTCCCTCCACTCAGTCTCCCTGAAAGTGTCCCCACCCGCTTCATACCTCACACCACCAGAACTCCTAACTCCCTGGTGCCTCCAGTCTCTTGAGGGTTATGTGCATCTTCTCTGACTGAGCCAAGACCAAGCAGTCCTATGATGTGTATGTGCTGGAGCCTTCATATCAACTGGTGTATGCTGCCTGGTTGGTGATCCAGAGTCTGGGAGATCTCTGGGGTCCAGGCTAGTTCAGATTGCTGGACTTCATACAGGTTTGCCCTCCTCCTCAGCTTCTTTCAGCTTTTCCCTAGTTCAATCACAGGGATCAGCAGCTTTTGTACATTGGCTGGACAAAATTATCTACATCTGACTCAGCTGCTTGTTGGGTCTTTGGAGGGCAGTCATGATAATCCACTTTTTGTGAGTGCTCCATAGCTTCAATAATATTGTCAGAAATTGGGACCTCCCCTTGAGCTGGATCCCACTTTGAGCATGTCACTGGACCTCCTTTTCCTCAGGATCTTCTCCATTTTTGTTCTTGTAGTACTTACTTTCAGTCAAGAACAATTATGGGTTGAGATTTTTGACTGTGGGGTGGCATCCCCATCCCTCACTCAATGCCCTGTCTTTTTGCTGGACGTGGGCTCTACAAGTTCCCTATCCCCACTGTAGGATATTTCATCTAAGGTCCCTCCCTTTGGGTCCTGAGAGTCTCTCTCACCTCCCAGGTCTCTAGACATTGGTTTTCTATTGCTAATATACACTTTACTCTATTTGGTTTTATTGTTAAACTTCAGAACTTTGTGACTTCTGTGACTTAACTAATCTTTTTAAAAATAGCCTTCTTTGATTTGTGTTGTCCCTGATATCTCAGTTTTCTTACATCACCCTATCTAAAGTTTTGACAGATATCTCCTAGAATGTCATTAAGTATACTGCTCCATTATAGGAGTGTTGACATTTTCTGTGGCAATTCTAAAGAAGAAACAAATTTGTCTCTATGACAACATTGTGTGGCACTATTATTGAAATATATTAACTAATGTCTACTCACTTCGCATAGGGAACTGAAAAGAGACAAAAAAATAGATACCAGAAAATCCACCTTGTTGAACCAAGGAGTTTTGTTGAGTTAGCCAAAGGTATATGGGTGAAGAGTTGCTTAAGGGAGTAAAATGACTCAAAGACAGTTCAATCAACAAACACATCCAACATGGGAGATAGCTCAAGAAAGTTGGAAATAGAGTGCCCTGCATGGACCAACAGTTAGTTCAACAGGTTGGTGGGTAGCCTTTGCTGACAACACAGTTGTTTTGAGCCACTTCCTGGCAACATAGATGAATTCTAACTCTTCTAGAGTATTCAGCTGGTCTGAGCTTTTTCTAGACAGATCAACTTGTTTTGTCTGAGACTGTCTCTTAGAAATGCTTACTACTTGTACATGCATTGGAAAGGAGGGTGCTAGTGAATCTGGACAATTTGGGGACAGCCCAAATTTGCTGATTTACCTCCTGAGCAACCCTGCAGAGAGGAATTCTTTACCCCCCTTAGAAAATCCAATTTCTTCACTTCCCTGTAAATATCTTGTCTCAAAATATGTGATTATTCAGTTCTACTTTAACTCCTGTTTTAAGGAGTGGTTTTATACCTGGAAAAAAAAATGAAGCAAGATTATTGCTGAAACTGTCTATTTAAAGAAAATATATCCAGGCACAAGATACCAATCCTTATTCCACAATATATTGCTACACAATTTACTTGCTTAGTTACATAACACTCTCTAATATGTAACTATCAGAAAGCTGCATCAAGCAGAAGCAAGTATAGAGGTGATAGGTATAATTCACTTCAAAGTTTGAGACTTAAAATTAAAGCTTTATTCTCTAAGCACTCGGGAAGATGGCCAGCTCAGGATCTGAACAATGTTCATGAAGGGAAACTGAACAGGATTCCAAAAGGATGAAATCATAAAGTGAGGGGGAGATGGGTGGGCTATAGCATTTTCCAGTCATAACTTTTACTGAAGGGATTGAGCATGAGGATTTACACTGGAGATTCGCCCTGACTTGTGACCAGCCAGTCATAGGAAGGAAGTGTATTGTTGGTTGGGCTTTATTCAGGCTACCAGGTTTCAAGGTTCTTAACTCAGAGCAATGAAATTTTAGAGAAAATGTGAGTGGACAAAATTCATGAAGTCAGTTAGATCATGACAGGCAATTATCTATAAACATTTATGACTTGGAAGCCTTAGTTTAGATAACAGGCAACTTCTCTTATATTCTTTTCTAATTTTTTTGGTTTACAGAGGAACAAGAAATATCTGGAGAAACAGGATGGAAGTTGGTTTCTGGCCTGGAAACATGAATTTAGTTTGCCCATGTCAGCAAGTTGAAGATGTTATCCGTAAGTTGGCTGGACTCAGAAAATTATCTCCTTTATTCAACACATCAAAAATGACACATGATTGTTTACTTCATAGGCATCAAAAGGCATTCTCCTTGTCTTAAAAAAGCAGCTAATATATTTTAGTTTTTCACTTGGCATCACATCTACTCAGTTCAATGTCCAGAAGGAATGGAGCCAAGTGCCTTGACCAAGGACAACACTGTTTTCTATAAAATATATAAATTTGTGTAATTAATGATGTGACATTTCTTAGTCTTGATCCCATAGCTAAAACTTTCCCTATCCAAAATTGTCTTGTGCATACACCTCTTAAACATCTGTTCATAGATTTTTTTGGTTAAGTGGCAGAACTAGAATAGTATAATGTACAATCACTACTTCATCTTCAATGAGTCACAGCTGTAAAAAGTACATGTAGAGTAGGTGGGAGCATTTTTAGCACACTCACCTGTCTGAAAGATGGCCATATATGATAGCTCCTATAAATACACCAGCCACAAATAAAAATTTAGCAACAGAATGGAGGGCCTGAGATTCACACACCAGGTCCCACTAGAAAAGAACAAAAGCACCAAAACAGAGACTAGAGTTACTCAGTACCATTTGCTCTAACCCTTCACCATAACCCCTGATTTTATTCTTTAGTCCTTATTATCCTTCAATTGATTTTGAGTACAATATGTTTTCTAATATCAGCTAAAATTAACAATCTCTAAGTATCCTCGTCTAACACTGTAGCATAGGTTAATGATTTGGAAATATGCTAAAAAGTTCTCTCAGATAGGCTATAAATTATGTTCGTTTGAGATACTTAAGTTGTTTTCTGGATTATATATACTAGTGTATGAACTCTGATATTATTTAGATGTTATGTGGTATTATCAACTAGCTGTAGGTAGAGCCTAGAAATGACTGCCTTCTTGCCTCTCTCTTTCTGCCTCTCTTATTTATTTCCAAATTTCTTTTGTTATTTTTGTAGAAGCGAGTATTTAAACCAAGTGGGACAATGTTCTAACAATGAGAAATATCCTATCCTGTTATAGAGTTAAAATATATTGTCTTTTCTTAGAGAATGCAGAGACTGAATACTTGTTCACACACATGAAACATCATCATTCTACCTTTGAGCAATAGCCTTAGCTGACATTGTGGTTTTATATAATGACCCATTTCTTTTAAATTTTAACTCAAGGCTGAACAACACTGTCCTGTCATAACATTTCTAAGAAGGTACACAAGAATTTGCTAAAAAATGAATTAGTACATTAACTGAAGGTATTTAGGTTGAAGAGATACTTAAACAGTAGAGAGCATTTACTGCTACTGCAAAAGACCAGAGTTCAGTTATTAGCATACACATAGTGACTCAAAACCATCTCTGATTTCAGTTTTCTATGATACAGCACCCTCTTCTTTACTTCTTTGTACACCAAGCACATAGGTGGTACACATACATATACTACAGAAAACATTGATAACTAAATTAATTCATAAACTGTGGTCATCCTGAGAATAAAATACTAGAAGAATATTAAATGTTTCACATTTAATATATCAGTAATTAATGTTGAAGATTGAGCTAAAGAAATATCCACTATTTGTGCTATTGATAAATCCCCATCATGAATTCATTTTGAGGAATGCCTTAACTTGGTCACAGTGGTGGATAGAAAGTTGCTCCTGTTATACACCCAGCCATCCACACAGAGCTCAGTGTCTGCTTCTGTCACACTGGAGAAAGTGCCATTCAATTGAAGAAGATGCCACTGTGGTTGGGAAAAATGACAACACTTATCCAGTCTCAGGTTGGAGTCCAAGGGGATGGAGATCCTCAGGAGGTCATCTTGGCTCAGGATTCTACTACTGTCATTATCAGAGACAGTGTCATTGTCAAGTATAGGGACCCAGCACTGATGACTAGGAACAGCTGCAGTAAAGTTCTCCATTGTACTATGAGGTGTCACAATGGCATTGAGGAGGAAAAGAAAAACTATCTGAAGGATCTGGAATCTCTCTAGGTTTCCAACTTGATTCAGGAGTTCCTGAAAGGCCATTGAGGCTGAATAACTAGCTCAAAATGGATACAAACAATAGTTTACTATAGAAAAGTATTAGTACAAAGCATTGAAAAGTTATATTTTACAATGACACCCTAAATAGTGTTGATTCTGATCTGTTCTTCCTGTGTTCCTACTCACTTCTGCATTGCTGTCATAAAACAATTACCCTCTAGTGAGATTATGGAGGTTTAAAATGTCCATGCCATTCTTAGTGTAATGAGATTTTCTCTCTCTTTACCTTCTTTTAAAGTCACCAAGCTTGCCACTATTCTTTCTATTTCTGCAATTAAATTTGTTAAAGATTTATTGCCCCATGGTCAAATATGAACATTTATTTACAATTCTCAGAAAGTAGAAAAGTTAAACGATGACATTTTATGCATTGCAGAACATGTAATTTACAAGGCTCCAAAAAAAGGAACAGAATTAAAGTTAAATTAGTTAAAGTAAAACATTTTGCAAATGTTTCAAATAAGAATGTTCCTCCTAGACTCATGTTTGAATACTTGGTTCTCAGTATATGGAAATTGGTAATGAGATTAACAAATGTGACCATGGCAAAGGACATTTGCACTTGGGGTAGGCTTAAAGGTTTAAAATGTGCATGCCCTTCCTAATGAGCTTTTTTCTCTCGTTGCCTCCACCTTGGTATAAACTTGTAATTATTTCTCTACTGCTTTGCCTGTCAGTATATAGCCAAGTTCCTTTCTATGATGAATGTGGACTCATGCCCTTGATACTGTAGCAAGCCCTAAATTAAATATGTTGGTGTTACAAATTGTGTCTGTTCTGATGTCTCTTCACAGGGATGGAAAATAAACTAAGACAAAAATTGGTAGCAGAGTGTGTGGTATTTCTGGTATAGGCCTGGCTATGCAGGGTTTTTTTTTTTTTTTGAGAAATATGGAATATTTGGATACTTTGGACTAGAAAGGGGAATAGCATCATATCTTAGTATCTACTAAGCTCCACTTAGTATTTGCTCCTATTTAAGCTTGGAAGACAATACTGCTGGAAGCAATGAGGACTATAGTGTATCCGCTCAAGAGTTTACAGAAGAGAGTAATATTAGCAACTTGGGTAGTGACCATTCTTGTGATATTTTGCAGAGAATGTGCCTGCTTCCTGCCCTTGTCCTAGAAATCTTCCAGTGGCCAAATTCAAACGTTTTAGACTAATTTCATTGGCAGAGATGTCAAGACAGCCTTACATTGATTCTATTGCATGGTTGTTATAAAATATAGTACAGCCAGGGGTATCTTTAGCAGTCTATACCAAGATCAACCTCTGAAAAACATTTGACATGCAAAAGATCTGATATATAAGAGGTTTATTGACGGAAAAGAAGAGAGTAAGAACCTGGAGAAAGAATAAAGTTAGGCAAGTGGATGGGTACACAAGCAGACAGACTGACTGACAGCACTGAGAGTTCATGAGGACAGAGCAGGGCACTTAGAGGGTCACACAGAGAGAACAGAGAGAGTGAACACAAATAAATAAAGCTGGTATGACTGATAGTAGTTATTTCTGCAGCAGTCACCTGGTGCACCATGTCTCCCTGGCATTCTTGTGGCAGAGGCAGGTGCACCAACTGCTAGGTCCTTGAGAGGAGGTCAGTAAAACTGCCTATACTTTAACAATATTTATTAGTGACTACACTTGCAAAATTCTAATGTGAAAAAGGAAGGAAAAGCCCATACAGAATGTGCAGGATGAGTATAAAGAAAAACCACCAAAAAAATCTAAATATTGACACCAACTCTTGTTATCAAAGATATAAGTGGATTAAAGATATGCCTGTGGAAAATGGAATAGAGTGGTGCCTTTGGGGCAAGAACCCCACTGTGCAACTGTCCAAATTATAAAAATATTTTTGATAGATCTGCATCTATTTGGTTTTAACAAGTACATTTCCTGATAAATACCAATAAGCAGTATAAGTAGCCATTTTTCCCATGACTTATGAATTAACATTCCAGCATTCAGGGATAAAGGGTGATGTACTGTCTTCTGTAGCTATTTACTACAGAAATTGCCAAGGTCCAGGAAGGCTGGATTACTATTCAAAGGCTGGGAGGTGATTCAAGTGATTCAGCATTCATCAAAAACATCTAGTTCAAAGATCCAGATGAGCAATTACTTCAGCTGGACTGGTTCACCTTAGCTTTCAGGAAATTCAGGGCTTGAAGCTATTTGAAGCAGTTTGTACTCCACACAGATTCCTGGATATGGTCTGTTGGTCAAGTGGAAAACTGCTGAGACAGATATTTTCTGGGTACAGAAGTTAAAATTTAGAATCTTAAAGGAAAAATCTTACATTTTGAGCTCTCAGGTTTATAGTTCTGGTAGTTTTGGGAGAGAAGGAGTCTCAAGACCAGGGGAGAGAGAGAGAGAGATTGCAGCCTCATGAATAGGCAGCTGTGGAGACTTAGGCTGTGTTTAGCTGGAGTCCAATTAGGCAGCCGTGGAGACTTAGGCTGTGTTTACTTGTGAGATGGATCGAAGGCTTATGATTGCCTGAAATCCCTAAGTTTTACATGACTTTTTAGCTTAAAAAAATAGATAAATCTTTTAGGTATATTAGCATTACCACTCTTTGTAATAATCCACTGAAATCCACATTGTAGAAAAAACAGCTAAAAGCTCTCTGTATGAAAGCTGGATAGGCACATGCCTTCCAGTTCTTTAAAAAAAACTATGTCGTTGGGTTACACCATACTGAGGTATGGAGATCATATTCATATATATATATATATATATATATATATATATATATGAATGAGAGATGCTTTTAGCCAAATGAGAAGCACCTTTAAGTCCACGATTAAAAGATTGTTGTTATTCTTCATTACATGGGATGATTGGTTGTTGGTTTGTTGGTTTGTTGGTTAGTTGGTTGGTTGATCAAAAAAAGTGAGACACTCTAAATGAGTTTAGTCTCTTCATGCAGCAGAGAATCAACCTCTCAAAGACTGAACCCAAAGCATTTTTTGCAGAGCCTCTTTGTTGTTACACAAAAGGTACCTTTAGCAAGTCATTTTCTGCGTATCAGAACTTCTTACCTGGTCTAGATATTGTCCTAAAAGAACCATTACCTTAAGCAATTCTCACATTGCCTGGGTTTCCATGCATGTCTCAAGACTAAGTTATGCAAAGGCTGAGAATCCTTCAAAAGAATGCCTTTATAAAATCTCCATCATTATGGGGTGGGTAGGGGGGCACCAAGACCTGACACTAATACTGATCCTATGAGGTACTTACAGACAGGAACCTAGCATGGCTGTCCTCTGAGAGATCCTAACAGCAGCTGACTAGGATAGACATAGATAATTACACCCAACCATTGGACTGAAATGAGGGAACTCTATGGTTCAATTAGGGGAAGGACTGCAGAAGCTGATGGGTAGGGCAACCCCATAGGAAGACCAGCAGTCTGGACCAACCAAGACCCCAGGAAGCTCCCAGAGACTGAGCCACCAACCAGACATCATATATGGGCTGGTCCAAGACCCCCAGCACTTACATAGCAGAGGACCACCTGGACTAGGATCAGTGGGAAAAGAGGCACTTAATCCTCAAGAGACTTGTGGCCCCACGGAATGGGAAATTCCTGGTGAGGGGGAGTACCCTCTCAGAGGCAAAGGGGAGAAGGAGTGGGATGAGGAACTGTTGGAGCGGGGTGTTAAAGTAATATTTTAAAACTGCAGCACCCGGTCTGGCTTGTTCTTAATCAGCTGCCATCTTCTCTACTAGATGAGAAGCTGTGTGTTCTCGCCACTGCTTGTCTCAGGCTGCCAGCTCAGGAAGCCAGAAGCACTGGCCCTGCCACACACAAGACGTCAGTGTGGGAGATGGCTCTGCCAATCTCCCATGCTGTCTCCACAAGGTTGGGCTGAGCCCAGACCATCCCGCCATAAGCACAGTACCCCGTAGAAATGAGACTCTAATGCTTAAAGATTATCTAAAGGCTTTATATATTTGGCAATGCTCAATTGACAAGATGCCCACAAAATTAGAGGTGTGTCCCAATATCTAACCGTATGCTGTAAGTTGTTACCCAGGATTGCTCTCCATACATACGTGGTCCTCTATGGCTCCTACATCTCTGCTTCTTCTTAGCTACTCCTCTTCCTCTCCTTACTTCTCCCACATTAGCTCCTCCAAAATTACCGAGTTTATGGTAAATGTTTTGGGGAAAATATCCTGAAACAGTGGGAACTGGGAGGTGAGCAACAGCTGGAATATAAATAAATAAAGTAATTTTTAAAACTCAGGTAACAGTCACTGACAAAGGTGTATTTTCAAACCCTAGATGCCATCTCTCTGGAATTCATACCAGGTCCAATGGTTCTGATGAATTCTACTACAGAACACAACCAGGGGAAATTTTAAATCTTAAGTTAATGACTGATAGTAGTGTGTGATTTTCCAGTTTATCAGAACTCCATTGATGGATGTTAAAACTCTGAACTTTTGAAATCTTAGAATAACAATAATGCAAAGGATGGAGTAGATTTGAAATTTTATTTCCTTAAATCACATTCTTATCCATTTAAAACTTTATTTACATTCCTTAAAACACTTTCTTAGAACTTCTGAACTTACAGAATCTTAAAACAATTTTAACCATTTACCAGGGACACAAGTAGTCATTACAAAGAGCAGTCATTGCAAAGAAAATACTTTAAATAAACAAATAGTAGAAAGTTACATCTGAAACCTGTTTACCATTTTTAATATCAATCCTGTTAGCAAGACAAACCTGTCTTGTTTTCTCAGCTGGAGGTCTAGTTGCTCTAGAAAGAGCAAGGCTTGAAGTTACATATGAAATGAAGTAACAAGGTAGGTACACTTTTGGGGTAAGAGCTGGTTTCTTGGTGCTCTTAAACTTACAAAGATAGCCTAGCTATCCATACCATCAGAGATCTGACAAGGATAACTTACAGCAGGAAATATAATCCAAATGCCTTTGTTTCAATTACAATGACAGAAACTTATCCACTATCTAGATGGTTGACTTAGGCTACCAAAGTCTCTAAGGCTATTTTGAGAGCAGTGGTCAGTCTTTGGCTGTCATAGAACAGAATTTGACCTTCAGCGGCCACACAGAGCACCTGCAAGACCTAGGTCTGAGAGATTTCCCTATAAATGAGAAACTTGGGGAACTGACCTAATATTTACCAGGCAGGGTAGAGCAATCAATCCAATGGTGTCCACAGTTGGGGCAGAATCCTGGTGGAAGGTGAGGCATGAAGATTTCCCCAGTGGTTAATATTCACACAATCTAGGTGGAATAGTCAGTGCCACCTTGTCTGTATGGGAGATCTTAGAGTTCCCTGTAGAATCTGGCATTTCTCTCTATCTCAGGAAGATTCTTCCATTTAATGTTTTAAATGCCACAATTGGCAGATCTCAGGATAATTTAAAGAGCATAATCTACTAAGGATATCTGATTTTATACAAGTTTTACTCCTTTTTAGTTACCTGCTTTCAGGTACCTGCTTGAAAACATATATAGAAGCCTAAATAAAGTTTATTCCTGTAATTAAGTGCAATTGAACTTAGCATGACCAGTAGATTTCTGAAAACAATATATAATTTAATCATTTATAGGGTGACTATTAATTTGTATGTCTTAATCATCTTCAACAATTTATAATGTTAGTAGCTTTTTATAAGAACTGAATTTTCAGACTCAGAAACTGCAGAGAAGCCTGGGACAGTATCCTTCCAGTTTCCATCTGTGCCCTGGAACTGACCCTGTGACACAGCTACCTGCACCCTAATCCTGTGCAGAGAAAATTTGTCTCCAAGGAGTGTGGACACACTCAAGCTCACAGGCTCACAGGCTCACAGGCTCACAGGCTCACAGGAGGGACAAGCTCCAATCAGAGACAGTGAAGGGTTAATAGAAGATTTACTTCTAGCCAACCAGCAGTAAAATAGAGCCAGGAGAGCAGGTCAGCTAGTTCTGGGGCTTTGTGTTCCAGGAACTTGGCTGACCACAAGGTGGATGATATGGTTGCATAAGATTGGGTTCTTGAGAGAAAGAGCCTGTACTTCCCCATGATTTTTCCTTGAACTCTGTCACACACTGAATAATGGGCTGGGACTTTCCACTGGTACTTTCCAGCGCCCCCTCACTCCTCCTGTTTTGTGTTTTTTTTTTCCTTTAAATACCCTACTCTCCCTGAGCTGGGGGTTGAGCTCCTCTGCCCCTGCATGGGTTGTGAGTCTCGACTTCAGCACACTGATTGAAATATACCTCTTGCTGATTGCATCAATATCGGTGTCTCATGAGTCATTGGGTGGCCGTGATATCCTGTGGTTTGAGTGGGGGCCTCCTTGGAGGTCTTTCAGTTTGGTGCATTGGCTGGGAAATTGCGACCACCTGAGTCTCCGAGAACCCATTTGGAGGTAGGATTTCACTTGCTTTGTCCTGTTCTGTTACTGTGTGCCCATCCATTTGTCTGACTGTTCAGTTACTGAAAAGTGCACTCGAGGGCTCCTGGGATTGGAAGTCCACATGCCTGAGCAGGTCTGTGTGCTGTCTGTTTGTCCTTTGTTTTTGTGTTCATGAAGTGTCTGTGCCCATGGCAGGGGCAACGGACTGTGTACTGTGTTTGTGAGGTGTCTGTGCCCACAGCAGGGGAAACTGTCTGTGTACTGTGTGTGTGAAGTCTCTATGTGCCCAAGGCAGGGGCGACCATCTGTGTAGCCTGGTTTCTGTGCCCTTGGCAGGAGCTGGAACTGGGCAAGCCACAGAGAGCATTTTGCGACCCTAGGATAGGGTCAGGGACCCTGGAATAGGGTCAGGTTATGAATTCTGGGAGGGAATTCATGGGTAGTGGAAGCAGTGCGACAGATGTGTCAGTACGCTGCAGACCACAGTTCTCTAGAGGATGCTCTGGAGTTTGTTTGTATGGGAGATAGGTTCAGAAATGACCCCTTCTCTGTCTGAAGGTGGTCTTTGACCACCACCACCACGGCATCTGTTGAAGCTCTCATGGCTGTGTGTCTGTGTCTAATTCTGTGTTGTTCATTGCTGGTGGTGTTAGAAATCTGTTAGATTTGGTTCAGTGTAGGCTGGCCAAGTCGTCTGAATCTGTTAAATTAGGTCCAGTGTATGCTGGCCACGTTGTCTGGTTATTAGATTCTTCCACCGGCAGTTTTTTTTTTTTATGTCTTGATTGTGTAACCTGGTTTCTGTGCCTGTGACGGGCGGAGAACTGTCTGTATCACCTGGTTTATGCACCGCCTGTGACAGGGGTGAGCTGTCCGTGTTGTTTTTCTCTGTTTTCTTGGTGAAGTATCTGTGTATTGGTTGTCATTCTATGTGTTATTGGACTTTTACATTATTTTGGACGGAATCTACTGTATTAAACATCCTGAGTTAAAAAGAGGTGACATGGCCACTGGCAAAGAAAGAGCTAGAGTCTCTGGTACAAGAGAGCTGCTGCAGAGCAGAGAAGCAGGTCCTTTGGCAAGCAGGTGCTGCAGTCCAGGCAGCCCACCCACTACACATAGAGTGTTCCCCAGGGGACACTGCACGGGGGGCACCCTTGCCTAGCTAGCATTCGGTGGGCAGCTCCCCTAGTGTGGTGCCCTTGAACTGCCCAGATCTGGCCCTGGTTCTGGCCCTGGCTCTGTCTGGCCCTGGCTCCAGCCCCTGCTCCAGCTCCAACAACCAGCTTCGTGGTTGAAGGTAAGTGGATGGCAGGAGCTGCGGTGGTAGATAGAAAACAAGTAATCTGGGCCAGCAACCTGCCAGAAGGAACTTCTGCTCAAAAAGAAGAACTTATTGCTCTGACACAAGCTTTGAGGATGGTGGAAGGGATATGCTTTTGCTACTGCTCATGTACATGGTACAATCTATAGACAGATGGGACTGCTGACATCTACAAGCAGAGACGTCAAAAATAAAAAAAGAAATACTGAGCCTCCTTGAGGCTATCCATTTACCTAAGAGACTGGCCATTGTCCACTGCCCTGGACACCAGAAAACTCAGGCTGTTGTGGCTAAAGGAAATCAGATGGCAGATTTAACTGCCAAGAAAGCTACCCAGGAAACAATGATTCTGGCAGCCAAGGGTTCCATAGACTATCTTGACACTTGAGATACCAGTTTCAGGTACACTGTCGATGACTATCAAGTGATGGACAAATTCAGCTTTCACTCTCAGACCCCTTATGGGGCATTAGAATTCAAAGGTGGTAAACTCATCTGGGAGCCAAAAAGTTCAAAGATGTGGTAAGATCCTCTGAATACTATGTTATAAGACTGTCTGACTTGGTGATTTACTTTTTATAGACACCTTTTCAGGATGGGTCAAAGCCTTCCCCACTAAAATTGAGACTGCCAACGTGGTGGCTAAGTAGATCCTGGAAGAAATCTTTCCAAGGTTTAGAGTACCAAAGATAATTGGGTCTGATATTGGACTTGCCTTTGTTGCCCATGTGAGTCAGGGATTGGCCTCACAGCTGAGGATTAATTGGAAATTACATTGTGCTTATAGACCCTAGAGTTCAGGACAGTTAGAGAGGATGAATAGAACCATTAAAGAGACCTTAACCAAATTTGTCGAACTCTGCCCGCGCGCCCTGGTCACGGGCGACTGCACGGGATTGAGCAGAAGCGCAGCAAGAGTGGACAGAGATGTCCTGGGGAGTGGCGGGCGGGACCAGGTGGCACCGCCGGGCACTGAGGGTGGTGGGCAGGCTGCCCGAGCAGAAGGAAGAGCCCGGCGGTGGCGGGCGACCGCTCAAGGCCGGGACTGCGGGGGTGGGCGGATGGACTCTGGGGTTGTGGGTGTGGAAACGCCGGCCGAGCAGGCCCAGGCCCTTCAGCAGCCAGCGGGATGGTGGGGCTTGTGCTCCACGGCAGCCTCCGCTCGGCTCACAGCCCCCAGAGGCAGTGGTGGTGGCAGCGGAATCTCCAATGGTAGGTGTTGGGAAGGCTAGGGAGAGGCTGGGCAGTAGCAGAGTTAGCATGAAGGATGACGAAAACTGCCAAAAGAATGGAGGAGAGGGGGGCTTGTGGAGGGCACATGGCCTGGGCAGCTGTCATTAGGTCATGAATATCCTTCCAGGAGATCCTGTTGCTCCTCTGGGCATGGTGTCTCCTCTGCCTTCTCCTCCTCTTCCTTGGATTTTGGTCTGTCAGTGAGAGGCAGGCCATCTTCTTGGTTGGTGGGGTGGTGTCGGGCATTTCTGGCAGGGACCCAGATAGGCTTGGGTTGGTCCTGTGGAAAGACACAAACAAAACCCCTCCCGGTTGTAAGGAGCGGGTCTGGTCCCTTCCAAATTCCATCCAAAGTATCTCACCATCGTACCAGGAAAGGGGGAGCTAGCTTTGGTGTGTGCCAATGGAGGGAAATAGGAGGGTATCTGGAGGTTTTGTAGATGTTAAATATGTTTAGAGTAGCTAGGGCCATCATTAATTGTACATTAGGGGGATAGGTTGTGGTTTGTTGTCTCAGGAGTTTGGCTTTCCGGGTCTGGTGTGTTCTTTCTATTATTCCTTGGCCCTGAGGGTTGTGGGGGATTCCTGTATGATGGGCTATTTCCCAGCATGTGCAGAAGGCTTTAAATTGAGCACTAATGAAGGCAGGGCCATTGTCAGTTTTTATCTGTTGAGGAATGCCCATGATGGCAAAGGTAGAGAGCATATAATTAAACTTCTTGAGTTTTCACCCGTCTGGGCTGTAGCCCATATAAAATGTGAGTAAGTGTCTATGGTGACAAAAACATATTTTTGTCTGCCAAATTGGGGAACATGGGTAACATCAATTTGCCATAAGGCATTAGATTTCAGGCCTCGGGAATTAGTGCCCATGGTTTGTAAAGCTGGGGTGGTAATAAGGGAAGCACAAGAGGCACATGTTTTTTATTATTCTTTGGAGCTGAGGAAGGGGGTTGTGGGGGAAACGAGCATGAAGCCCCTTTAGATTTGTATGTGTGTGTGAATGAAATTGGTCTGCCTGCTCAGTGGAGGCTATGAATGTCCCTGTTGAGGCAATTTGGTCAGCGAGTGCATTTCCCTCAGATATAGGACCTGGCAGGGGACTGTGAGATCAGATGTGCTGGATATAGATGAGGGAGGCTCTCTCCTGTAGGAGGGCGGAAACTTGTATGAGTAGAGGGGAGAGTGGGTTGTCATCTAGTTTGACAAATGATCTCGACCACCAGGGAAGCAAATTGACAGCATATACACTGTCTGAAAAGAGGTTAAGGGGCCCTTTGACTTCCTTTAGAGCTAGGTAAATGGCATATAGTTCTTTATATTGGGGGGAGTGGTGTGGGAGTTCTTTGAATCGGAGGATAGGGGGCTCATCTTCAGGGAAGTAGTATATTACTGCTGCAGGTCCCCTCTTTCCCCCATCAGTAAATATTGAGGGGGCTCCTGCTATGGGCTCTCTGGAGAATAGTTTGGGGGGTAGCCACCGTAACAGAGGGAGGGCAGAGGCCCATTTTTCATCAGGATAATGATTGTCAGTTTGTCCTAGGAACCCTATTAAGCTGATAGCAAAGTAGGAATGATTTTTAATTAGCCACTGAACATTGGAGAGGGAGAAGGGGGTGACAAGAACATCAGGTTCTTTTCCTAGGGTCTGTAAGGCTCTATCTCTGCCATTTTTAATCATATTGGCGAGTGCATCCACTTCATTTAAGACTCTCAGTGCACCAGCCATCAGGGTATGGAGCCATTCCAGCACCCCCTGTGGCTGGTAAAGGGCTCCCACAAGGGTGGGGGAGGAGTTAAAGATCAGGAGATGTACAGGTATTCTTGGGTCATATCTAGCAAGAGCCATATCTTTTAGGGCTGAATTGACAGATTTTAGGGCTTGGATAGCTTCTGGGGACAGTATCCTTGGGGAGGAGGGACTTTTATCTCCTTTCAGGAGGTTAAAGAGGGGTTGAAGGGTGCTTGTGGGGAGGTGGAGCCAGGGGCAAAGCCAGTTAAGGTTGCCCAAAAAGCTCAGGAGGGAGGCAAGAGTTAATTTTTGAGGGAAGGAAAGGGTGGATTTGAGGGGGTGTATTGAAGTAAGGGAGATCCCTGTCCCTAAAAATGCAATTGGAAGAATAAGTTGGATTTTGTGAGGGGCTATTTTAAATCCCAGGGCAGATAAGGAAGGTATTAGTTGTTCTTTAAGTTGGGAGGGGGAGGTAGACTCATCCCTCCATAAAAGAATGTCATCCATGTAATGATAGACATTGAGTCGTTTGTCCAAATAGGGTTTTACTGCGGTGGCTACAGCCTCCTGGCAAATCGTAGGACTGTTAGCCATTCCGTGGGGAAGAACAGTCCATTCATATCGTGAGGCTGGGCCAGAGTTATTAGTGGGGGGCACTGAAAATGCAAAGCGTTCACAGTCCCAGGGATGGAGAGGGATGGAAAAGAAACAGTCTTTTATGTCTATTGCTAACAGGGGAACATTGGCAGGGATGGCTGAGATGTGGGGTAACCCCCTTTGCAGGGAACCCCAGATTCGCATGGTTTTATTAATTGCCCTCAAATCTTGTAATAGTCTCCACCTCACTGAGCTTTTTTGTATAGCAAACACAGGGGTGTTCCATGGACTGTGGGAGGGGTGGATGTGTTGTAGAGACAGCTGTTCCTCTACAAGTTCTTTGAGAGCTTTAAGTTTCTCCTTTGATAGAGGCCACTGTGGGACCCAGATGGCTTCATCAGAGAGCCAATCAAGGCAGGGAGTATCAAATCTGACAGTGGCCTCTAGAATTGCGGGTGATTTGGAGGCAGATTATTTGTGTCTCCTTGGGTACTATTTTTTCATAAGTAAAATCTTCTATCTTAATGTGGTCTCGGTCTGGTTTGGTGGTAAGAACCACATCTAGGACTTGTAAGATATCTCTCCCCAAGAGATTGGTGGTCACTTGAGCCACCAGGGGCCGTATAAGGCCTGTAGCCCCATCTGGGTCTTTCCACCTATAGGTCTGTTTGGTGATACATGCGTGAGAGGTACCCCCTATGCCTAGGAGCTGTGGCCCAGGGATCAGTTGCCAGTCTTGTGGGATTTCTTGCTGCCTTAAGATTGTCCGATCTGCCCCAGTATCAATGAGACACTTGGATGGCTTATAATCTATTTTAATGGTTAACTTTTGGTGGGAGCCTTCTGAGATGCTAGACACCCATAAGGCTTCTATGGGAGTAGTTGTTCCTCTTACTGTCGGGGCTGAGGGTTGCCCTCTTTGAAGTTTAAAGGCTCTAGTGGCTTGCCATCCTTATCATATCGGGTGGTACAGTTTCTCCTCCAGTGGAAACCTTTTCTACATCTGGGACAGATGGCCTTAGGGGGATTGGAGTATGTTATAGGAGGGGAGTTTAGTGGGCATTCGTCCCTCCAATGTCCTACCTCTCCGCATTTGAAGCAGATTCCATCTGTCCTTACTGCTGCTACAAATGCTTGCGCTACGGATGCAACCTGGTGTGTCGAGGTTCCTATTTCTCGAGTTGCCACAATCCACCTGTCAGGATGCTCTTCCCGGAGACCCTGGCAAGCTAGCCTAGATTCTGAGGTCATGCTTTCCCAAACAATGTTTTTAAGGAGAAGGTCCCTAGCTGTGGGGTTGGAGATTTTTCTTCCTAAGCTCATTTTAGTTCCGAGAATAAAATCAGATAGGGATTCTCCAGGCTTCTGATGGAGGGAGAGCAGGGAGTAGGCGGGGTCTTGTGACCCTGAGGGTGGAATTAGCCTGTTTCAGGCCTGAATGGCACAGAGATGGACCTGCTTGTAGTACCCCACTGGCTGAGTTGCCTGTTGTGCTCCAGTAGAGAAATCTTCCTGGCCAAAGAGCTCTTTAAATCTCCATGGGATGTCATCATCCCTCTCCTGGTTTTGCCTGGCTTGTTGAAGGCATTCATCATGAAAGTAGGCTTCCCATCCTAGGAATACTGGGCCAGGAAGGGCAGAACAGCAAATACCTCTCCATCTTGGGGGGTATTTAAGTTTGCAATATGACTCTGCAGGAGTTATTTTGTCCAGGGTGCATGAATGCCATCTTCCTTCACTGCTTGCCAAAGTTATTTTAGGTCTGAGGCTTGGAGTGGGTACCAGTTAAGTGGTTTAGCCCAGGTAGGGTTGATATTAACTGGGAATGCTCGAGTAGTTTGAGTTACGAGTTCTGTATCAGACTCCTGAGAAGCATGGGAAGCAGGGTTAGTTTTTGTATTAGAGTCCCTGAAATTGCAAAGCTGTTGAGTGATGGATGGCAGGGTATAAGGGACTATGGAATTTTGCAGGGTTTTATCTGCATGTTCTGAAGGTCTCTCACTCTTGCAGCTTGCAGAAGGGGGGAGGGGATTTATCTCTCTTTGGTTGGGGAGTAAGGGGGGAGGCAGCAGAGAGCTCCTTTGGTATTTTAGTAGAGCCTTGCCTTTGGATGGGGGAGGGGGGACTAGGAGGGGCAGACGCTCTGTTTGACATTTACTCTAAGGTGTAAGGGGGAAGGGGTGGGTAGATGGATTTTATCTCTCTTATCAATTGGGTAAGGGCTGCAAGGTCTTAACTAGGGTGATTTGGGGGACCCTGATCTTTGGTTTCTTTTGACTGAGGAGTGTCAAAAGCTGTATTGTTCTCAGTCTGTCCTATTTTAGAGGGCCCTACACATTGCCGAATTGCAGCTAAGATTGGCAAAAAAACATGAGGAAGCCTTTTTCCTTCTTGGGCGTTTCTGTTTTTGATAAGGGAAGCTACTCTGCTCCATGAATCTGTGCTGTAAATATTGTCCTCAGCCATACATGGGGCTATCCTAAGGACTTCCTCCCAAAACAGAGAGGCTTATTTTTTAGTTATTTTCACTCCTTGCGATTCTAGTAAGATGCATATTTGTCTGACCTGGGGTTGTTTTTTATGTGATGTTGAATTGTCCATTGCAGAAAAGAGGAGAAGCGCTTTGTCCAATGGGAACGTTCCTTTGACTTGATGGCCACAGGGGATTCCCAAAGGCCCAAAACATTAAGCCTGCCTGCAGATTTGAGATGTTCTGGTGACTGTCCTAATGACGTTTAACTGGTCGCTGCATTATCAGATTTCTTTTGTGCTTTAAAGAGATTCTAAATAGAAGGTCTTTGCCAACACCCATTATGGGCTGTTGGGATTTTAAGCACAGGTCAGAGGAACCTTCAGCCAACACCAGGGAGTAGCCCTGGCCAGAAGGCATCAGTTGTTCCTTCGGCTTATTTAAATCTGTGCGAAGGGTCTGACCGAAAATATAGGAGGAAGTGATAGATTATTCATCTCAGGGGCTTACCTTCTGGCGTTTTTCGAGCTCACAATCAGGGAGGTAGAGCAGAATAGAGATGGGGCGCCCAAGCACAGCTGGCGGCTTTGGCACAGAGAGGCCGGCAACCTTGCATTGGGTCGTTCGGTTCTTGTAGTTGCATGGGTGTTCCAAGCCCCACGTTGGTCTCTCCAGATGTCATGCTCCGCCCGCTCGCCGTGGTTATGGGCTTGAGCAGAAGCGCAGCAAGAGTGGACAGAGACATCCCAGGAGAGTGCCGGGCAGGGCGGGCAGGATCAGGTGGCGCCACCGGGCACTGAGTGTGGCGGGCAGGCCACCCAAGCAGAAGGAAGAGCCTGGCGGCAGCGGCAAACATCCACTCCAGGCTGGGCCCTCGGGAGTGGGCAGACAGACTCTGGGGTTGGGGGCGTGGAAGGCACCAGCCGATCCGGCCCGGGGCCTTCGGCAGCCAGCGGGATGGTGGGGCTTGTGCTCCGCAGCAGCCTCCGCTCAGCTCGCAGCCCCCAGAGGTGGTGGTGGCAGCAGCAGCTGTGACAGTCACTGGCCTGGAGAGGGACAGAGGCAGCGAAGAGGGAGTGAGCGGCTATGAGCTGAGGCACAGCACACTTTTCAGTCACGCGTTGCAAGGCCTCTGTCCCAGCCTCCAAATGCGGGTGAGTGTGGTTCCCTCTTCCCGGGAACAGCTTGGGAATGCCCGCAGAAGAAAAGTGTTACAGCTCTTTCGGCTTTCGGTTCACTCTGCCCTCGGGGAGGAGAGGAGAGTTATTGTCCTTTGAAGTGTGCAAGGTAGCCGGTGACTGGTGAGGAACCACGAAAGCACTCCGACAGTGAGAGGTCTCACATCACACAGCAAACTTTACTTTGAGATCTGGGGAATATATATACAGTTTTGGGGGGAGAACAGGTAACCTCTATTGGTTTGGTTTGAAAGCTTGGGGATGCCTTATTTGCATGGAGGTGTTATTCCTATGTGACAAAGGCCATAGACCTCTCCATGGGAGGGGCTGTGGGAAGCGGAAGCTAAGAGAGCCATATATGGCTTGGGAAAGTTCGAAGCAACCTTCCGTCCTACTGGTCCTTTTCAGACCAAGGTTTCTGGAGATTCAGGTCTTTCTACCAAGCTTTCTGGCTTTTCTCATACCCTACTGCCCCACGCAAATTAGCATTAGAGACCGGTGGTAATGACTGGACAGCCCTCCTTCCTTTTGCCTTGCTCCAAGTTTGGAACACTCCAGGGTGATTTAAGCTTACACCTTTTGAGATTTTGTGTGGTAGACCACTGCCACTTGCTGAGGCGGGCTGAGTATATGATCCTGATGCTGTTCTTTCTAAATTCTTGTTTGCCCGCATGAGAGAACTTGAGGTGGTCTGGTGCAAGGTCTGAGAAGAACTGAGAGGGGCCTAAAAGACCAGAGACCAGAGTGTGCCACAGCAGTTTCAAGTGGGAGATGCTGTCCTAGTCCAGTGTCATCAAGGTGGTAACCTTGATCTAGAAAAGTAGAAGACATTTCTGCTTGGATTCATGCCTTCCACATGAAGAGAGCTCCTGAACCCTCCAAAGATGAGTGGGAACTAGAAAGGACTGCTGATCTTCTTAAGCTGTGCCTGTGCCACAGGTACCCTTCAGGTGACGGATAACAATCCCCATGCCCCCCAGAAACTGACCTTATTGCAGACTAGACATGTTGTTTGGGACATCCAAGGAATATACCACCCATACACCTGGTGGCCTACCCTAGAACCTGACTTTTGCCAGCTGGCTGCCAGCCTTGATATTTAGTGCCTGAAATAGATAAATGGTGGGCTTATAGTTCAGGATTAACTCCTTGTGTGTCAACTTCTGTCTTTAATGATGCCAAAGACTATTGTGTACTTAATATCATTGAAGATGAATTTGATGTATGCCAAAGACATTTTTGGAGAGAACCTATCTCCTTGACTTTGGCTGTTATCCTAGGACTAGGCATAGTGGTGGGCATGGGGACAGGAACTGCTGCCCTAAGACAGACTGCTCAGTACTTCCAGTAATTGAGATCAGCTATAGATGAATACCTGAGGACACTAGAACAGTCCATATCCAAGCTTGACAATACCATACTAGAGAATCTAGAATAAGAAGATTCTGAAATTTAGTTCTATGATTAGAACTATGTACTAGAATAAGTGGGGGATTAAGGGTTAATAGAATTTTTACTTCTAGCCAACCAGCTGTAAAATAGAGCCAGGAGAGCAGGTCAGCTAGTTCTGGGGCTTTGTGTTCCAGGAACTTGGCTGACCACAAGGTGGATGATATGGTTGCATAAGATTGGGTTCTTGAGAGAAAGGGCCTGTACTTCCCCATGATTGTCCCTTGAACCCCATCACACACTGAATAATGGGCTGGGACTTTCCATTGGTACTTTCCATCGCCCCCCTCACTCCCCCTGTTTTGTGTTTTTTTTCCTTTAAATACCCTACTCTCCCTGAGCTAGGGGTTGAACTCCTCTGCCCCTTCATGGGTTGTGAGTTTCGACCTCAACACACTGATTGAAATATACCTCTTGCTGATTGCATCAATATCAGCATCTCATGAGTCATTGGGTGGCCATGATCTCCTGTGGTTTGAGGTGGGGCCTCCTTTGGGGTCTTTCAACAGAAAGTCCAACTAACACCAGAGATAACCAGATGGCAAGAGGCTAACACAGGAACATTAGCAACAGAAAACAAGGCTACTTAACATTATTAGAACTCAGTTCTCACATCATAGCATGCCATGGATACTTCAATACACCTGAAAAGCAAGAGTATGATCTAACACATCTCATGATGATGATAGAGTACTTTAAGATGAATATAAATAACTTCCTAAAAGAAATACAGGAGAATACAGGTAAGCAAGTAGAAGACCTTAAAGAGGAAAACATAGATATCCCTTAAAGAAACACAAATAAAAATGTGAAGGAATTGATCAAAACAATTCAGTTTCTAAAAATGGAAATGGAAACAGAAAAAAAATCACAAGGCTAGACAACTCTGGAGATAGAAATCCTAGGAAAGAGATCAGGAGTCATAAATGCAAGCATCACCTACAGAATACATAAGATAGAAGAGAGAATCTCAAATGTAGAAGATACCATAGAAAACATTGACAGAACAGTCAAAGAAAATGAAAAATGTAAAAATATCCTAACCCAAAACATTCAGGAAACCATGAAAAAAATATAAAGATCAAACCAAAGGATAATAAGTATAGGGCATCATAAAGATCCCCAATGTAAAGAGCCAGTAAACATCTTCAACAAAATTATAGAAGAAAATTTGCCTAACCTAGAGAAAAAGACACCCATAAACATATAGGAAGCCTATAGAAAGCCAAATAGAATAGACAGAAAAGAAATTCCTCACTTCACATAATTATCAAAATTACAAATACACAGAAAAAAAAGAAAGACTATTAAAAGAAGTAAGGGAAAAATGTCAAGTAACCTATAAAGGTAGATCAATCAGAATTACACCAGACATCTCAGCAGAGACTGTAGAAGCCAGAAGATCCTAGGAAGATGTCATATAGGCCCTAAGCAAACAAAAATGCCAGCCAGGATCTGGTTCTTTGAGAGAAACCAACAAGATAGATAAACCCTTAGCCAGACTAAGACAGGGCACAGAGACAGTATCCAAATTAACAAAATCAGAAAGAAAAAGGGAGTCATAACAACAGAAACTGAGGAAACTAAAAAATCATCAGATTCTACTACAAAAGCCCATACTCGACAAAACTGGACAATCTGGATGAAATGGATAATTTTCTATATAGATACCAATTATCAAATTTAAATGTGGATCACATAAACCATATAAACAGTCCTATAAACTCTAAAGAAAAAATGCAGCCATTAAAAGTCTCCCACCCACCCCTAAAACCACAAAACAAAGCAAACAAACAAAAATCCCCAACCCAGCATCAGATGGGTTTAGTACAGAATTCTATCAGACCTTCAAAGAAGACCAATATCAATACTCTTCAAACTATTCTACAAAATTAAAAAAGAAGAAACACTACCCAATTCATTCTATGAAACCAAAATTATGCTTATACCTAAACCACATAGAGATACAATTTCAGACCAATTTCCATTATGAATATCGATTCAAAAGTACTCAATAAAAATTTCAAAAACTGCATCCAGGAAAATATCAAAAAAATCATTCATCATGGTCAGCAAGGCTTCATCCGAGGGATACAGGTATTGTTCGATATATGGAAATACATCAGCATAAGCCACTATATAAATAAACTCAAAGGACAAAAACATATAATCATCTCAATAGATGCTGAGAAAGCATTTGACAAAATTCAACATAAATTCATGGTAAAGGTCTTAGAAAGTTCAGGAATTGAAGAGTCATACATAAACATAGTAAAACCAATATACAGCAAACCAGTAGCCAACATCAAACTAAATGGAGAGAAACTTGAAGCAGTCCCACTGAAATCAGGGACCGGAAAAGGCTGCACACTCCCTACCTATTCAATATAGTACTCAATGTGCTAGCCAAAGCAATTAGACAACTAAAGAAAGTCAAAGGGATACAAATTGGAAAGGAAGAACTCAAAATATTACTCTCTGCAGATGTTATAATAGTATATTTAAGTGACCCCAAAACCTCCATTAGAGGACTCCTCCTAAACTTGATAAACAACTTCAGCAAAGTGGCTGGATATAAAATTAACTCAAGCAAATCAGTAGCCTTTCTGTACTCAAAGGATAAACAGGTTGAAAAAGAATTTAGGGAAAGGATACCTTTCATGATATTCACAAATAACATAATATACCTTGGTGTGACTCTAACCAAGAAACTGAAAGGTCTGTATCACAAGAACTTCAATTCTCTGAAGAAAGAAATTGAAGAAGATCTCAAGATAGAACGATCTCCCATGCTCATGGATTGGCAGGATTAGTATGGTAAAAATGGCCATCATGCCAAAAGCCATGTACCGATTCAGTGCCATCCCCATTTAATTTCCAACTCAATTCTTCATAGAGTTAGAAAGAACAATTTTCAAATTCATTTGGAATACCAAAAAATCCAGGATAGTGAAAGCAATTCTCCACAAGAAAGAATTTCTGGGAGAATCACCATTCCAGACCTCAAGCTCTACTACAGAGCAATATTGATTAAAAACTGCGTGGTATTGGAACAGAAATAGGTAGGCATCTGGATCCATCGAATAGAATTCTAGACCCAGAAATGAATCTGCACACCTATGGTTACTTCATCTTTGACAAAGAAGCTAAAACCATTCAGTGGGGAAAAAACCCAGCACATTCAACAAATGGTGTTGGCTTAAGTGGAGGTCAGCAAGTAGAAGTATGCAAACTGAATCATCCTTATCTCCTTGTACAAAGATCAAGTCCAAGTAGATCAAGGACATCCACGTAAAACCAGATACACTGAATCTAATAAAAGAGAAAATGGGGAAGAGCCTTGAACACATGGGCACAGGGAAAAATTTCCTGAACAGAACACCAATGGATTATGCCCTAATATCAGCAATCTACAAATGTTACCTCATAAAATTGAAAAGCTTCTGTATGGCAAAGGCCACTGTCAATAGTACAAAACAGCAACCCACAGTATGGCTAAATATCTTTATCAAACATACATCCCATAGATGGTTAATATCCTCATATAAGAAAGAATTCAAGAAATTAAACTCCACAGAACCAAATAACCCTGTTTAAAAATGGGGTACAGAGCTAATCAGAGAATTTGCAACTGAGGAATCTTGCATAGTTGAGAAGCACATAAAGAAATAGTCAATATCCTTATTCATCAGGGAAATGCAAATCAAAACTACCCTAGATTACACCTCACACCACTCAGATTGGCTAAGATAAAAAAATTCAGGTGACAGTAGATGCTGTCAGAGATATGGATAAAGAGGAACATTCCTCCATTGCTGGTGGGAGTGCAAGCTAATACAACCACTCTTGAAATCGTTCTGGCAGTTGCTCTGAAAATTGGACATAGTAATACCTGAGGACCCAGCTACACTAGTTCTGTACATATACACATAAGATGCTCCAATATCTAACAGGGACACATGCTTCATTATGTTCATAGCAGCCTTATTTATAAAAGCCAGAACCTGGAAACAACCCAGATGTCCCTCAACAGAGGAATAGATACAGAAAATTTACACAATGGAGTACTACTCAGCCATTAAAAACAATTACTTCATGAAGTTTGCAGGCAAATTGATCAAACTAGAAAATATCTTCCTGAGTGACTTAGTCACAAATAACACATGTGGTATGTATTTACTGATAAGTATATACTAGGAAAAAAGCTTGGAATACCCGGGATACAACTTAGACAGTATGAAAGTTAAGAAGAAGGAAGACCAAAGTGTGGATGCCTCAGTCCTACTTAGAAGAGTGAACAAAATAATCATGGGTGGTAGGTGGTGGGTGGAACATGGAAGGAAGAGAGGAAGGGGAGAGGAAAAATTGTAGGTAGGATCAGGTGTGGGAGGAGACATGGGAGATATACAGAGGAATGTCAGGAAGTTGAACAGATATATATACCAATTGGGGATGGGTAAATTGGGGTAGCCAACAGAAAGACCCAGATGCCAGGATGAAAGTAGCTGAAATACCCAACAAAGGGGAGAGAGAACCTGTAGAGACCATATTCAGATTTAGGCGTGACTCTCTGTTAAGGGACGGGGCCATCCACCCTTCTCAAAATTTTAACCCAGAATAGCTCCTGACTAAAAGAAATACAGGGAGAAAGAGTAGAACAGAGACTGAAGGAAAAGCTATCCTGAGATTGCCCTACTAGGGGATCCATCCCATATGCAGCCGTCAAACCCACACACTATTGCTGATGCCATGAAGTATTTGCTGACAGGAGCCTGATATGGATGTCTCCTGAGAGGCTTGGCCAGAACCTTACTGATAAAAATGAAGATGCCTGCAGCCAACCATTGGACTGAGCAGGGGGACCCCAATCAAGGAGTTAGGGAAAGGACTGAAGCAGCGGAAGGGGTTTGCAACTCCATAGGAAAAATAACAATATCAACCAACCAGATACTCCAGAGCTCCCAGGGACTAAACCACCAACCAAAGAATACACATGGAGGGACCCATGGCTCCAGCTGCATATGTAGCAGAGGACAGCCTTGTCTGACATCAAAGGAGTAGAGACCCTTGGTCCTGTTAAGGTTTGATGCCCCAGTGTAGGGGAATGCCAGGTGAATGGGTTGGAGTAGACAGCTGGGTGAAAGAACACCCTCATCAAGACAGGGGAGGGGGAGGGGGATGGATTTTTTTCCAGAGAGAAAACTGGGAAGGAGAATAACTTTTGAAATGTAAGTATCAAAATTACCAATAAAAAATTTAAAAAATAAAGCTTGTTTTTGCAATTAACTAACTGGTACCTAACAAGACTAAAAGTAAGAATATTTACAGGTGACTAAATACTAATTTGCATTTCTTAAATATCCAATACAGTTTACACTAATAACTTTCAAGGACTAGAATGTTATATCAATTTTTTTAAAACACACACCAATGTCTAAATAAAGCTTCTTTCTATAATTAACTGAACTAATATCAAACATAACCACAAGGAATATTATTTTTAGGTGACTAATTTTTATTTCTTAATTATCCTAAATAGTTTAAAATAGAAGCTTTCAACAGGACTGGAACTGTACATGAAATTGTTAACAAAATAGCCTTAAATTGCTGTCAATATAAAATAATACAAATCAATGTAAAATATTTGAGAGTGTGGCTTTGTGGCAAGTTTCTACCCAAATAAGTTTATATCCAGGCCTGACAGTACACACCTTTAATCCTAGGAGATAAAGCCAAGCAGATCTCTGAATTCAAGGCCCACCTGAGACATGTCAGATTTTAGCTGAAGAACAGCCTAAATCCAGGCATGCTGGTACATAACTTCAGGTCAAGGAGAAAGGCATGCTGATCTCTGAGTTCAAGATCAATCTGCTGAGCAAGATCAAGGACATCCTACCTTAGGCAGTGAAAGAGTTGGAAAAGAGGATACTAGTGATATTGTAATAGAACAAGGAGGCCTTGTTCCAGTACCTGCAAGCAACAGAACTCAGCAGCTTTGGCCATAAGTCTCTGGCTTTATCCTCAAGAGAAGGAGACCACTGGGACAATTAATGCTTGTTAACTGAAGATAAATAATTAGAAGTGATTAAGAAGAGACCAGCACCTTTGTGGTGAAATATTCTGGGAAGTATTTTTTCTGAGATCACAAAGAATCTGTGTCCCAGAGATAGCCAAGGTTGTACATCATGCTGCAGCTGTACTTGGTAATGTGTAATCACCCAGGTGGTGCTGGTTTTGAAGGCATGAAGGGGGTCATGGAGATCAGCTGAGACTTGGCACTGTGAGAGGCCAGGGAAGGCCACTGGTAAAGGTGCAGCCTCAGTTGCAGTTGATGGCCTAGGACTGAAAGGATCATGCATAGAAGTTGAGGTTTGGCACCATGAATAGAGCCTATGAGAGGCTATTGGTGAAGCATACTTGCAGCAGAAGACCCTAATGTATTGGATACCATAGGATGACCTCCAAATCCAATAGCAACAGAGGTAGATTCAGTGAGAGCTTAGAGTACTACACAGGGCAGAGATGGAAAAGTGACACAAGTCCTTTGTAGTAGCCCAGAAAATCATGTGTGGATACAAAAGATTAGAACAAGAAGCTATGTATGAAATTTACTTGGAGATGTCACAACATTAAAGATGCCAGAGATGTAAATACCTGCCAAGAAAAGAGTAGAGCCAGCTCAAAGAAAGAAGTTTTTTGAGGTCAACAAAAGAAGAAAAGAAGTTGGAGATCTGAAGTCTGCTTTGACATCAGACAAGGAGATGCAGAGTTTTGAATTTGCCCAGTTGGTTTCTTGTCTTGCTTTGGGAATTACAGTTAAGTGGTTGGATGAATCTTAGAAGAGACTTTGAACTTTAGACTTTTTTTTTCAGCATGACCTCAGCCAGTTCTGAGGTTAAAGGCTGAGGTGGGTTTATTTTTTCTCAATTGTCTTTTAAACCATTTTAGCTACATTCAAGTATTTAGGTCAGTTCTAGGTTGAGGAACCAGCAATACAATAGCTGCAAATAGTCAAGAAACAAAGAAGGCAATAAACAAAGTCCCATGATCACTCCTGTTTCTAAGGGCTCATCAGGATGACAAAAATATCGAGAGCCTACTTCCCTGTTGTAGCCCATAGTCATATTCATGTCTGAGGCCCACTTCTTTGTTCTATCCTAAGACTTAGATTCCTGATTGAAGTTACTTCTCTGTTTTAGCATAAAATTAGATTCCTGCCTGAACTTACTTCCTTGTCATGGCCCAATGGCAGATTCTTGCCTAAAGCCCATTTCCTTGTCCTTGGCCAATGTCAGATTTCTGTAAAGCAGCCCCCAAAGCTCTCCACATTTCCCCCCTTTATTTATTTATCAAGACTCAGCCTGTCTTAGGTCATTATGACAAGAATGCCCCCCTTACCCATCATCACATATGCATTATCAAAAGCAATGCACTTATGTCTTAGGTTGGTAAGGTGCCACTGAAGGTTGCCCATCCTTGGCTTGCCAGCCTGTTAAATTTTGGGGTCCACCTTTAGTTTCAAGCCATGTACTTTGGCTGCCAACATGTTGATGCTGTTAAAGACAAGCTTTAACATTATTGACAGGAATACAATTATTCCCAGGACCAAAAGGGCTAACATGATCAAGCTATATATGCCATTGTTGAAGCTTGATCATGATGGAAATACTGACATCAGACCATGAATAATTTTATCAGCAGTATCTGCTGGATTGAAGCTCAGTGGAGCAGCATTCTTTAAAGTCATAATCTCAGTGTGCAAAGCTAAAACATCCAGAGAGGTGTTAGAATTATGCCAAATGCCCTACAAGTTTCTTTCAAGTGTTTTCCCAATTATAGTGGCTGTCATTGTAAATTTAAGAAGTAACACAAATCCACTGATATTTGGCATGGCACTCGAGATGTCTCCTTACACTTAAACCTTGAATCTCCTTTACAGTAATTTGCGTAGTATCATAAAAAGCATCAATTTATTGTTCCAAACATCTATCTAAATCCTCTCGAATACTCAGAACATTAGTAACATTTTTTGCTAAATGATTAACAAACATAGTTGTCTTAACTTCTTGTATCAAAGCAATTGCAAAAGCAGTGGTGCTAGCTATTACTGTAATCAAAATTGCTATGCCAACAATAATCAAGCCCACTACCCTCTTGCTTCTGCTTAAAGCCTGACTCACTTCTTCCAGTACTTGCAAGCTTTTTCAGAATTTAAAAACTGATTAATTAATACTCATAGACAATAAAACAAAAGCTTTTTTATAGACCACCATAAAAGACATGCCAGGTTTCAACACACTAACACAATTAAAAATTGTGCAATCAATACAACTTACATTGAATATTGTAGAAGAAACAAAAGTATATTTAACATGACAATTAAAAGAGCTTTAACACATACATTAACATTTGTTTGAAATCCAGATCCTGCCTCAACTTTATCTATTGCTAACATCATAGAAAACTGCAGCTAACTTCCAAATATGTCTCTGAAAATGTCAAGAACCCGCCTTCCAAATGAAGGCAGTCATTTCCAATATTGGATTGATTTCTAGACCAGTCCATGAATGAGTCAGAAAATCTAGTCACATTAAAGGAAGTAGAAGAGTCATTATAACTTCTCTTTAGATTCTCTGACCCACAAGGTCTAACAGCTTGAAGCAAAGCAGCTTGTCCAATCTGGGATATAGGCAAGCAAAGGTGGGTCAGGAACATGTGTCCAATACAGCTTCCCAGTCACCATTGTCAGGGCACTCAGCATGCTCACAGGTCAGCATCATTCTTTGTCCCAGCATCAGCATGTCTCACCAATCATTCTGGCAGCTACCATGCTCCTGCAGCATCCTGTGGAAGAAACACAAACATGTCCTCTTCCCCATATTAAATACCTGGTTGGGATCATGGCATATGCCTGTAAGTGGATCCGTCCATTTCACCTAGGCATAAGTATGCCTAGTTGAAGGATGCCATAGACACTCAGCAGAGAGTTCCTTGGCATCTAAATTTTAAAACTTTTAAAATAAAAAGAACATGATTTTAAAAAATTTGTGGTGTACAGGGATATACCTCCTCCTTTTTTATTTTATGAAGATATTGTTTTAAAGTTCCACAGTACTTGTCTCTTAATATATAGTCCTTGATTAAAAGGAATCCCAGTAATATGAGTAATATCAAAATGCTGACAAATTATTTCAAATGTTTGACTGTAATAGCCAGTTCTATTATCTGTTTTAATCTGTTTTGGAACAACCAGCATAGAAAAACAATGTAGGCAATAACTAATTATGTTTTTAGTTGCTTCTCCTGTTAAAGCAGTTGCAACTAGAAAGCTTGAAAGGCATCAATAGTCACATGTACATATTTTAATTTTCCAAAATCAGAAATATGAGTAACATCCATTTGCCATAATTGATTAGTTATAAGTCTTCGAGGATTAACACCATTATGTGGTACAGGAAGAAATTGAGGACATTCAAGACAAGTCTTTACAATTTGATGTGCACATTCTCTAGAAATACCAAATTGTTTTCTCAAGCTATTGCTATTTTGATGATGTAAAGAATGAGATTGTTTAGCTAACTGTTCCTGTGTAAGGCCTATAATCTTCCTCGTGTACAAATCTGCTGTGGCATTGCCCTCGCTAAGGGGTCCTAGCAGTCTGGTATGAGCTCTTAAATGTCCTAAAAAGTTAAAGAACAGTATGTTCTCTTAAATTGAGTTGTATTTGCATAAATAATTGCAAATAGAGAATTGGCAGTATCTAAAAAAGGAACAGTTTCAAGTCATTGTAAACCATGAGCTGTATATTAGCTATCAGTATACAAATTAAAAGTTTGGTTTTTCAGCATTTCAAAAACAGCAGCTACAGCATGTATTTCAATTACTTGTGCTGAAGAAGGAGGAAACTCAAGAGAGTGAATATGTGATCCAATCATATATGCTGCCTTCCCATTAGATGAGCCATCTGTAAATACAGTAAACACATTTTCTATGGGCGGCATGCATAAATTCATAGGAAATACAAAAGCATGCATAGAGGAAAACTGTAACAACTTGTCTTTTGGCTAATGATTATCAATTTTTCCTGAAAATTTTTGCACATGAAATAAGCTGAATATCAGTATTCTGCAATAAACAATTTAATTGCTATTTGGAATAAGGAATAAATATTTCATCAGGTTCTTTCCGAAAATATTTTCTTGATTCTATCCTACAATTCTGTATTGACACAGTAACAGTTTCATAATAGGGTGTTAAAACTTTACTTGGAAATGAAGAAAGATTAATCCACATTAATGGTTCCTTTTGCCAAAGAACTTCTGTGGGCACATGAGTAGCAATAATGCAAACAACCAACAAAATAGCCTGTATAATGTATCTGTTGTTGACTAATAGCTTCCTCCATGTTCTGCAAAGATATCTGTCCCTCATCAGTTAATTGTCAAGGGGAATTAGGATTAGCATCCCCCTTGAGAATATCAAACAGGTTTAAGTTCTCCTATGGTAATCTTAAGACGAGGTCTTTGCCAATTAATATCTCCTAACAACGTTTGAAAATCATTAAAAGCAAACTATCTCTTTTTGAATGTACACATGCAAGCCAGAAGACAACACTAAATCCCATTACAGATGGTTGTGAGCCACCATGTAGTTGCTGTGAATTGAACTCAGGACCTCCAAAACAGCAGTCAGTGCGTTTAACTGCCGAGCCATCTTCCAGCCCTAACTATCTTCTCTTACTGAAATTTTCTGTGCCACAATCTGCTTAGGATATAACTGAGGTCCCAAATATTGAAAAAGATATTGTCTTTGAATCTTTTCTGGAGCAACAAGCACTCCCCAAGATTTTAAAGCTTATTGTATGAGAGCAAAGGCTTGTAGTAAAACTCCTTCAGAGGGATCAGCTAACAAAATATTCATATAATGAATAATATACACTGAAAGATTCAAACTCCTAACTTCTTGTACTGAAGCAGCAACAAAATTTATTACATAACGTAAGGCTGTTAGCCACTTCTTGAGGCAAAACTTTCCAGTGATATCACTTCATGGATTCTCCAAAATTACATGCAAACTCAATAAATGCAAACCTCCCACAGTCACCAGAATGTAAAGGAACAGTATACAAAACAATCCTCCAAATCAATAATAATTCTATGCATTTCTTGGAATGGCAGCTAGAGTAGGCAAGCCATGCTGGTATGCCCTCACAAGTTCCATAGCCTCATCAACCCTTCACAGAAAACCATGCAACAATCTCCACCTGCTGAATTTTTTCTTAATTACAAATATGTGTGAGTTAAAATCATGAACCTGTGATGTAACTGCAAATTGCAGCCAATGGAACACTGGTAGTTCAACCACAATCTTTGAGTTTCCCTTGTAACAGCAGAGCACAACCATAGCGTTGGAAAGCAAAACTCAATCTCTAAGGAACAATCCAGTCTCTAAACACGAACTGAATTACCCCCATGCTACAAAGTTTGGCTGTCAATTCCTGCACACAAACTCAAGACAGTACAGCCTCCAATACCTCGAAGAGACACTGCCCTATATCTTTTATAAGTCTTTATAATACATAAAATATTACCTAGTTTAGATGTGTCTTCAGAGACCTGTTTCCCTGGGTTGGCTCATGCCATGTGTTGTTGTTCAGAATGACTCTAACCCTAAGTTACCAGTTTAAAACCAACTTTCTCTTACCAATGTTACAAACTTTTAATCATACTCAATAAACTTATGAGTCAATAATCTATAACCAAGACATGCAGAACATATTTATACTTTTAAAACCAGTCAGAAACAAAAATTAAGTAGCTACACACATTTATTTGTTTAAACCAGACAAAATTCTGACTTTTTTTAGCTGTAATTTCAAGAGAGGAGCACTTTATCACCTGCTGAACCCAATAATCATAGTCACAGACTTTTCTAGGAGAAACAATGGTCAGTTCCTTACCATAGAAGCCAAAAATCTGCTGGACCATTTAAGAGAAGCTTTTACAGACAATGAGACCATGGCAGGGCTTCTCCAGCTGTGCTAGACTCCTAACCACAGGAGCAGGGCTCCAAAGGCCAATTGAAACTGCCTTTTATTTTTACTTTTTACTTTTTCTTTTTTCTTTTTTCTGTTTTCTGTTTTTTTCTTTTTTCTTTTCTTTTTAAACTAGTAAAAAATTGAATCAAAGGCTGAACATCCAGAAGATAAAGTTTTAACCATTTTTTTTCTTTTAAACATGAAACACAGAACATTGAAGCAACAAAACAAAAACACAGACATGACACAGACATGGAGAGATTGGTACACCAAGGACAGACAATAGATAGAGAAGAAAGAGGACTAGATGTCCCATGAAAGGGACCCAGATATCCTACCTAAGGGATCCCAAACTAAGCATTTCTCCAGTAGGAGCCAAAGAGGAGGCAGGACATCTCCTGACCTCTGCCTGTTCCTAGGAGAGCTCTGAGAGCTTACATTCATTTTCCTTCTCTTTTACCAAAGCATCAACAGATAGTAGAGGAGGACTGCATTTCTCAAACCCATGTCTAGGGTGTCAACTATCTTTAGTCAGGGACAGAAGACTAAAAACATCTATAAGAAAAACATCTATGAGAAAACATTTACCTTCTCTTCTCTAGATTTTAGCGTAGCTTTAAACACATACACAAAACACACCTTATCATTACCTTGTCCTTCTACAAGATTTACTTACTGCTGGCCCAAATCTTCTTTACTTTCCTTTGCATGTGCTTCCAATTCCCGTGGTGTCCTTCACTGTATCCCACTTACTGGCGCTCCAACACTGAGGGGCCATCTGACCAAGCCAGCTCAGTCAGTCAACAGGTTGTCCAGTGCAGGGGTGAGGATTAGAAATAAAAAAGATGATTAGACAATATTGCAGCATGATCTCAGCCAGTTCTGAGGCTGAAGGCTGAGGCCAAACCTTGAACTTTTATTTAACACTGTTGAGACTCCTATAAACTATGGGGACTTTTGAAATTGGATTAAATGTATTTTTCATTATGCTATGGCTAGTATGGCCCCATTGACTCATGTGTTTGAACAAACCTATGGTGGTCAAAGAGTAGAATATGGTAGTTTGTATATGCTTGGCCCAGAGAGTGGCACTATGAGGAGGTGTGGCCTTGTTGGAGTAGGTGTGGCTTTGTTGGAAGAAGTGTCAATTTGGTGAGGGCTTTAAGACCCTCATGCTAGCTGCCAGGAAGACAATCTTCTCCTTCAGCCTTCAGAACAAGAGGTGGAACACTCAGCTTTTTAACCTCATATCTGTCTGGACACCTTGATGATAATATACTGAACCTCTGAACCTGTAAGCCAGCCCCAATTAACTGTTTCCTTTATGATAGTTTCCTCAGTCATGGTGTCTGTTCACAGCAGTAAAACCCTAACTAAGTCAGTGGCAGTGTATTGACTAGTAGAAAATTTTGGGGACCCTGATAGGTGTAGCCACTTGGGATCCCAGGAAAATGAGTATGTAGGTTTTGGAAGCAGGCACTTAGCAATAGGCATTGTCCAGGAGGGGAAGGTCAGGAGTAAAGAAAGCAACACATTCCACCAGGATCTTCTTAGGCCCCACCGAATTTGGCAGAAACTGAGAAAAGGCTGCAGCAAGTAGTCTGCTACAGAACTAGTAATGGGATTGTGGGATTGGCTTTGGAGGAAAGAAGGGATAGGTGAATATCTGCAGTCTACATTTTTTCCTATCTGGAGTTGATCCCTTCAATTTTAATGAAATATCACCCTATTTCTTAATTCAGAAATAGAATATTACATTTATGTCTTATCTGACGCTAACAATGTTTTACAATTAAAATATTTTTTCTGAGGCTTTCTCTAGACATCCCTCTTTCACCTAGTAGCTACAGTTTACTAACAAGTAAAATCCAGGACAAGAGAAGCAAGAGCAGCAAATGAGTCAACTTTCAAGTGTCTTATAATGATCTTTGGTGATAAGAACTTGAAATGATAAGATTTTGTCAGGGATGATTTGGGTGACCTCTAACTATGATGTCACACTACTTTTATTGCTACAAATGATCAAAAGAAAAAGCAAGTTTAACATAAATATGGAGGAAAACAATGACAAAAATAACACAAACAAGTCTGTGATTGCTAAAGTAATTCCATTTTATGCTAGGCAGACATCTTGGTACCTATAAGCCATTTGTCTCAGACTTTGACCTTGAAAATTATTTTCTAATAACCCTGATTCAGGCACTCAAAAACTTAGAAATGGACAGCCATGACATACCTAATTGTTATGATACGACTAACTTCATTATTCAGTTCTGTTGTTGAATGGACATAAGTCCATTCCCAAGAATTGTTTTGAGTTACATCAAGCATACAAATTTGTAGAACAGAAAGATATTTTTTTTCTGGCTTGCCAGGTTATTTCTTTTTTTTAATTGGATATTTTATTCACATTTTAGATGTTATCCCTTTATCCCATCCTCTCCCCAACCCCACCCAGGAACCCTCTCTCCCAACGCCCCTCCTCCTGCTTCTGTGCAGATGTGCCCCTTCCTACTCCCCCCACTCCCACCTCCCCATCCTCCAACTCCTCCACACACAGCATCTAGCCTTCATGGGACCAAGGATCTCCTTTCCCACCTATGCCCAACAGGGCCATCCTCCATTACATGTACAGCTGGAGCCATGGATCTCTCCCTCCCTAAGTGCCCCCATGGTGGAGGTTTAGACCCTAGGAGCTCTGGTTGGTTGGTATTGTTGCTCTTCTCATGGGGCCACAAACCCCTTCAGTTCCTTCAGTCTTCACTCTAGCTCCTCCATTGGGAATCCCATTATCAGTTTAATGGTTAGCTGTGAGCATCTGCCTCTGAATATGTCAAACTCTGTCAGACCTCTAAGGACACAGCTATATCATGCTCCTGTCAGCATGCACTTCCTGACATCCACATCAAGTCTACCTTTGGTGACTGCACATGGGATGGATACTCAGGTGGAATGGACTCCAGAAAGCCCCTCTTTCAGTTTCTGTCCCACGCTTTTTCTCCATATTTGCTCCCTTGAGTATTTTGTTACTCCTTCTAAGAAGGACTGAATCACCCACTCTTTTTCTTCCTTCTTCATGAGCTTCATATGGTCTGTGAGTTGAATCCTGGGTATTTCAAGCTTCTGGGCTAATATCCAATAATCAGTGAGTGAATACCATGTGTGCTCTTTTGTGATTGAATTATCTCATTCAGTATGATATTTTGTACTTCCATCCATTTACCTAAAAGTTTCTCAAATTCATTGTTTTTAATAGCTGAGTAGTAATCCATTGTGTAAATGTACCACATTTTTAGTATCCATTCCTCTGTTGAAGAACATCTGGGTTCTTTCCAGCTTCTGGAAATAAATAAGGCTGCTGTGAACATAGTGAAGCATATGTCCTTGTTATATGTTAGAGCATCTTCTGAATATATCCCCAGGAGTGGTATAGCTGGGTCTTCAGGTAATGCTATGTCCAATTTTCTGAGGAACCGCCAGACTGATTTCCAAAGTGGTTGCACCATCTTGCAGTCCCACCAACAATGGAGGAGTGTTCCTCTTTTTCCACACCCTCACCAGCATCTACTATCACCTGAGTTTTTAATCTTAGCCATTCTGACTTGTATGAGATGGAATCTCAGGGTTGCTTTGATTAGCATTTCCCTGATGACTAAGGATGCTGAACATTTCTTTAGGTGTTTCTTAGTCATTCGAGTTTCCTCAGTAGAGAATTCTTTGTTAAGCTCTATACTCCAATTTTTAGTAGGGTTATTTGGTTTTCTGGAGTCTAATTTCTTAAGTTCTTTGTATATATTGGATATTAGCCCTCTATCAGATGTGGGATTGGTAAAGATCTTTTCTCAATTTTTTGGTTGCTGTTTTGTCCTATTGACAGTGTTCTTTGCCTTACAGAAACTATGCAATTTTATGAAGTCCCATTTGTCAATTTTTGATCTTAGAGTATAAGCCATTGGTGTTCTTCCCAAGAATTGTTTCGAGTTACATTAAGCATACAAATTTGTAGAACAGAACAATATTTATTTGATTCTGTAGATATTAAGTCTTCCATTCATTTTTCTCTCTCAATAGAGGAATCTTCAATGGCCAAGAAGAACTTAAAGAAATTCTCAACACCCTGAGTCATCAGGGAAATGCATCCCACAATTTGTCCTGTCTAATTGAAATGCAGCAAAAAGATGAAGCAGAAACTGAAGAAATGGCCAACTCATAGCTGCCTCAACTTGAAAACTCATTAAAAAAAAATCCCTCACTCAATTTTCAAGACTGTGTTTTTATGGACTTTAAATTGTTCCCCAAATATTCTACATAAAAGCTACTAGTGAAAACATCTTAACACAAGTATTGTAGTAATCTACATCTCTAAATTTGTTTTAAGGGTAGTGGTCATTGGTAACCATCTACATCTGTAAGGTCTTTTCAAGGGTGGTGGTTGAATCTTTAAACTGCTCCAGAAACAATGCTTGAAAAAGATCATTCACTATTATTTTAAATTCCAATAACATTGCCCAGTGAGGGGCTGGTTCTAGTACAAGTCATGCCACATGACTGGTTACCTGGTTATCAGTTTCATGCAACTGTCTCCACTATGGTTCAAAAGAATCTCCTTCTTGCACACCTATCTCTATTGAATAATTTCTCTTTATCTCTCTTTGTCTCTGTCCTTGTCTCTCTCTGTCTCTGTCTGTCTCTGTCTCTCTGTCTCTCTCTCTCTCTCTGACTGTCAGGCTGTCTCTATCCTATTTTCTACCATAGGCTTTTCTATTGACAGGTAAATGCTTTTACACAGTACACAAAAGATAGGACAAAACGACAACCAACAAATTGGGAAATGATCTTTACCAATCCTTCATCTGATAGAGGGCTAATATCCAATATATACAAAGAACTCAAGAAATTAGGCTCCAGACAACCAAATTACCCTATTAAAAAATGGGGTATAGAGCTTAACAAAGAATTTTCAACGGAAGAAACTCTAATGGCCGAGAAGCACCTAAAGAAATATTCAGCATCCTTAGTCATCAGGGAAATGCAAATCAAAACAACCCTGAGATTCCATCTCACACCAGTCAGAATGGCTAAGATTAAAAACTCAGGTGATAGTAGATGCTGGCGAGGGTGTGGAGAAAGAGGAACACTCCTTCATTGTTGGTGGGACTGCAAGATGGTGCAACCACTTTGGAAATCAGTCTGGCGGTTCCTCAGAAAATTGGACATAGCATTACCTGAGGATCCAGCTATACCGCTCCTAGGCATATACCCAGAAGATGCTCCAACATATAACAAGGACATATGCTCAACTATGTTCATAGCAGCCTTGTTTATAATCTCTACATTTCCTACTTTTAGTTTATACAAAGCTCTTTTTCTCTCACTAATACACTATAAACAAGAATCATAACTCTGAAAACTATCAGATTAGATTTATATTCACATTGTCTAGTTCATATACATTTGGAAAACTTGGAGAAAATATTCTATTATCTACTCTATCTTAGTGAGTTGAGAGTTCTGTACCAATATCATTTTTTATCCTAACTTTCATTACCAACGTAAAAACATCTTCTTGGACAAAAAAACATTTTCTTAAATCCTAAACAACTTGAGCTAAATGTTAGACTGTAACTATATAGTCTTCAACATCATCGGAGACTTGAGAAGGAAAGAAATATTATCTGAGTATGTATGTAGTGCAGAGCAAGAAGATTCTTTAATGATAGAAATTACAGAGAAAACTGGCTGTATGGACAGTCCCCCAAAATTTCTCAATATCTTTGAAGTATTCATCTTCAGAGTTCTGGTCCAGTATATCTGACAGACCTTTTGTGAGACAGGGAATATGAAGTACTGTTCATCCTGTCTTGGAAAAGCTTAGCAGTTGAATTACCTGTGTGCAGTTAGTCCAGTTTAGAGAATATTCTGTTTGTAGTTGAAGCAAGGGCATTTATTGTTCAGTTGTTAACTTGCCATTTATGAAGTAAATTCCATAAAGAGGTTGATTGATGTTCATCATCTTCTTTGAATTGAATGAGGATGCTACCAGAAGCAGACAAACCTGTCTCGTTGCAAAAAGGCCTTAAATTAATAAAACATTTTTAAATGTTATATTCTGTATACCTCTGAGTATCTCTCTCTCTCTCTCTCTCTCTCTCTCTCTCTCTCTCTCTCTCTCT
>NW_021604650.1:0-28492 GCF_004785775.1 Grammomys surdaster | reverse complement strand
TCTCTCTCTCTCTCTCTCTCTCTCTCTCTCTCTCTCTCTCTCTCTGTCACTCTGAACTGTTTGTTTCTACCTATTTATTACCTGTTCAATCTAGGAAACATATTTTTGTATATAAGTAAACTGGTATGTAACATGACTACAAGTTTGTTGGTCTGACTGCTAATTTGCAATTTTAATTATCCTAAAGAGTTTATCATAGCAGTTTTCAAAAGGACTAGGGTTTAACATTGCAGTTTTAACAATTACACAGGTTTTGTAAATGTTTCTTTTACAAATGCATAATCCCTTGTGATTGGGGCATAGACGTTCATAATTGACGAACATCTTTCTTTTGATAACTATAAGTTGCCCTTTCCTGTATCTTTTAATTAATTTTTGTTGAAAGTCTATTTTATTAGATATTATAATGGCTACTACAGCTTGCTTCTTGGTATATCTACCCAATCAAAT
Source organism: Grammomys surdaster (assembly GCF_004785775.1). NCBI lineage: Eukaryota > Metazoa > Chordata > Mammalia > Rodentia > Muridae > Grammomys > Grammomys surdaster. Next base: position 28,042 of record NW_021604650.1, on the reverse strand, counting down.
ACTATTTAGCTATTTAAAATAAAGCCATCATGAGTATTGCAAGCAAATGGATAGATTTTTAAAATATCATCTTGAGTGAGGTAACCTAGTCCCACAATGACATGCATGGTATGTACACACTTATAAGTGGATAGTAGCCATCACATACAGGATACCCATGTTATACTCTATAGACTCAAGGAAGCTATACATGAAGGAAGGCACAAATGAGGATGCTTGAATCTCACTTAGAAAGGGGAATAAAATAGTCATAAGAAGCATCTGGTGGTAAGGAACTGGGTGGGAAAGGGGAGGGAAAGGGTTAATAGAAGAGGGGTTCAGGATCAGGTGTAGGGAAGCACAGGAGAAATGGACAGCGAATGAATCTAAATCTGCAATTGATGGCAATGTGATATAGGGAGCATCTCCAGTAAGAGAAAGAGACCAGGGTAAGGGAGATGACCAACATTCAGTGAGAGTGTCCTTATCTGTGACTGAGAGCATTGGGGTTATGGAACCTGAAGAGGCCACATGCTATATCCAGGAAGGAATTCCAATGGAGTAATGGGCACATCAACTCTACTATAAAGATTTGACCTAAAATGTATTCTGTCTACAAGAAATGCTGGGATGGGGGATAGAGCAGAAATTGAGGGAATGGCCAACCAATAACCAGCCCAACATGAGACCCATCCTATTGGCAAGCATCAATCCCTGATATAATTAATGATACTCTGTTATGCTTACAGACAGGAGTCTAGCATGGCTCTACCCAGCATCTGACACAGACAGATATAGACATCCCCACTCAAACAATGAATGGAACTTAAGGTCTCTTATGGAGGAACAGGAGTCTGGGTTGGGGTCTCTAAGGTGATAAGAACCCCTCAAGAAGACCAAAAGTGTCAGCTAAACTGGAACCTTGGAGCTCTCAGAGACTAAACCACCAACCAAAGAGCATACAAAGACTGGACATCAGCTTCCTTGCATGTATATAGCAGATGTTCAGCTTGATCTTCATGTGAGTCCCTAACAACTGGAGCTAGAGCTATTCATAAAGCTCTTAACTGTTTGTGGGATACATTCTTCTAACTGGGCTGCCTTCTCTTGCCTCAGTGGGAGATGTACCTAGCCTCACATAGACTTGATGTATTATTGTAGATGGACACCCAGTGGACCCTATGTGCTCAAAGAATGGAAGGGGTGATGGGCAGAAGTATTGTGGAGGGTTATAACTTGGAGAGGGAAGTCAGTGGGATGTAAAGTATATAAGTAAAAAATAATAAAATTAAATAAGAGAATAACATAAGTAAAACAACTTAGCTCTTTGGTTGGTGGTTTAGTCTCTGAGAGCTCCAAGGTTCCAGGTTAGCTGACACTTTGGCTAGCATGTTATAGCAAAATATAATCTTATGTTTGTGTCAGAATACAAAGATCAATACCAAAATAAGGTATTTGGCTATTAGTAGCTCTATAATTTAAGAGTAGTTTCAATAATCCACACTTTATTCCTATGTCTATGCTTTTTGTTTGCATCCCTTCTCCTCCCATTTTCCTCTATCACCAGATAGGAAATTAAGGATTATCAGGATGACCAAAATACTTTTTCCTACTTCCCTGTCCTAGCCCAAATTCATTTTGATGCCTGAAGCTTATTTCTTTGTTCTAGCCTTAGATTTAGATTACTCCCTGAAATTATATTTTGTTCTAGCCTAAGATTTAGATTCCTATCTGAAATTATTTCTTTGTTCTAGCCTAAAATTTAGATTCCTGTCTGAAATTACTTCTTGCCTCTAGATTAATGACAGATTCCTTCCTGAATCCCATTTCCTTCTCCTTGACAAATCTCGTATTCCTACCAAGCAGCCCATTTCCTTGTCTTTGACCAATGTCAGATTTCTGTAAAGCAGCCCCCGAAACTCTCCACATCTCTCCCTTTTTTATTTCGTAAACAAGACTGAGCCTGTCTTAGGTCATTCTGACAAGAATGCCTTCCTTATTCGTCATGGAATATGCATTTTCCAAAGCAATGCACTTATGTCTTAGGTTGGTAAGGCTCTGTGCAGAATCTTACCCGTCCTTGGCTTGCCAGTCTGTTAATTTAATAACTCTGTCTGGGGGTTAATTTTCAGTTTCAAGCCATATACTTTGGCTGCCAACACATAGATGTTGTTAAAGTACTCAGGCCATGGGTAATTTTATCTGCAGTATTTACCACATCAATTCTCAGCCCTAAATATCAGAGTAGAATAAGGAAGTAGACTTCAGACATGAGTATGACCTTGGGCTACAACAGGGAATTAGGCTCAGATACTTTGGTCATCCCGATAAGCCCTTAGAAAGAGTGATCATGAGAGTGTTCACATAATTGAGTTTAATCCTTTGCTTTTTCTTTGACTATCTTTGTCCATTGTCTGGCTTGTTCCTTGATTGTTTGCATTGATTGTATTGCTAGACCCTCAACCTAGAACTGACCTTATTGCATGCATGTAATTAAAATGGTATAAAAGCATAAAGTAGTAGGGAGGATCAGATAGGTTGTTCTAGGGAGGGAAAGTGGGAAAAGGGGATGACATCTGTATTGTAAATTAATAAAATAGTCAATAAAAAATTAAAAAGAAAAAAAAGAGGAACATCTGGGTTCTTTCCAGGCTTCTATGAACATAGTGGAGCATGTGTCCCTTTTATATGATGTAGTATCTTTTGGGTACATGTCCAGGAGTGGTATTGCTGAATACAAAAGTAATACTATGTCCAATTTTCTGAGGAATTGCCAGTATGATTTCCAGAGTGAATGTACCAGCTTACAATCCCACCAACAATGGAGGACTGTTCCTCTTTCTCTACATCCTCCCCAGCATTTCTTGTCACATGAGTTTTTAATCTTAGCCATTCTGACTGGTGTGAGGTGGAATCTCAGGGTTGCTTTGGTTTGCGTTTCCCTGATGACTAAAGATGTTGAATATTTCTTTAGGTGCCTCATGGCCATTTGATATTCCTCAGTTGAAAATTCTTTGTTGAGCTCAGTACCCCATTTTTAAATAGGGTTATTTGATTGTCTGGAGTCTAATTTCTTCAGTTCTTTGTAAATTTTGGATATCAGCCCTCTATCAGATGTAGGATTGGTAAAGATATTTTCCCAATCTGTTGGTGGCCGTTATTTACTTTTGACAGTGTCCTTTGAATTACAGAATCTTTGAAATTTCATGAGGTTCCACTTGTCAATTCTTGATCTTAGAGCATAGGATATTCATGTCCTGTTCAGGAACTTTTCTCCTATGCCCCTGTGTTTGAGGCTCTTTCCCACTTTTCTCTTCTATTAGTTTCAGTGTGTCTGGTTTTATATCGAGGTCCTTGATCTACTTGGGCTTGAGTTCTGTATCAGGAGATAAGAATGGATAGATTTGTATTTCCTACATGCTGACTTCCAGTTCAACCAGCACCACCTGTTAAAAATGCTGTCTTTTTTTCCACTGGATGGTTTAAGCGCCTTTGTCAAAGATCAAGTGAATATAGCTATGTAGGTTCATTTCTGGGTCTTTGATTCTATTCCATTGATTTTCCTGCCTATCTCTGTACCAACACCATGCAGTTTTTATCATCAATGCTCTGTAGTACAGCTTGAAGTCAGGGATGGTTATTCCCCCAGAAGTTATTTTACTGTTGAGAATAGTTTTCGTTATCCTGAGTTTTTTGTTATTCCAAATGAATCTGAATATTGCTCTTTCTATCTCTGTGAAGAATTGAGTTGGAATTTTGGTGGGGATTGTATTAAATCTGTACATTGCTCTAGGCAGGTGGCCATTTTTACTACATTTATCCTGCCAATCCACAAGCATGGGAGATCTTTCCATCTTCTGAGGTCTTCTTCCATTTATTTCTTCAGGGACTTGATGTCCTTGTCATACAGATCTGTCACTTGCATGGTTAGATTCACATCAAGGTATTTTATGTTATTTGTGAGTTTTGTGAAGGGTGTCATTTTCTTATTTTCTTTCTTAGCCTGATTATCCTTTAAGTAGAAGAAAGCTACTGATTTATTTGAGTTAATTTTATATCCAGCTACTTTGCTGAAGTTGTTTATCAGGTTTAGGAGTTCTCTAAGGGAAGTTTTGGGGTCACATAAGTATACTATCTTATCATCTGCAAATAGTGATATTTTGACTTCTCCCTTTCCAACTTGTATCCCTTTGAGCTCCTTTTGTTGCCTTATTGCTCTGGCTAGGACTTGCAGTAGTATATTGAATAGATAGGGAGAGAGTGGGCAGCCTTGTCTAGTCCCTGTTTTTTGTGGGAGTGTTTCAAGTTTCTCACCATTTAGTTTGATGTTGGCTACTGATTTACTCTATGTTGCTTTTACTATATTTAGGTATGGTCCTTGGATTCCTGATCTTTTTCTGACTTTTACCATGAAGGGGTGTTGAATTTTGTCAAATGCTTTCTCAGCATCTAGTGACATGATTATGTGGGTTTTTTCTTTGAGTTTGTTTATTTATTAGATTATGTTGATGGATTTTCATACATTGAACTATCCCTGCATTCCTGGGATAAAGCCTACTTGATCATGGTGGATTGGTGGATTGGGTAATGTTCCTTCTGTTTCTATTTTGTGGAATAGTTTTTAGAGAATTGGTATTAGGTCTTCTTGGAAGGTCTGATAGAATTCTGTACTTAAACCATCTGGTCCTGGGCTTTTTTTTTTGTTAGAGAGACTTTTAATAACTCCTGCTATTTATTTAGTGGTTATAGGATTATTTTGATGGTTTATCTGATCCTGATTTAAGTTTGGCATCTGGTATCTGTGTAGGAAATTGTCCTTTTCATTCAGATTTTCCAGTTTTGTTGAGTATAGGCTTTTGTCATAGGATCTGATGATTTTTTGAATTTCCTCAGTTTCTGTTGTTATGTCTCCCTTTTCAGTTCTGAGTTTATTAATTTGGATACTGTCTGTGTGCTAGTCTGGTTATTCTTGCTAAGGGTTTATCTGTCTTGTTGATTTTGTCAAAGAACAAGCTCTTGGTTTTGTTGATTCTTTGTATAGTTCTTTTTGTTTCTACTTGGTTGATTTCAGCCCTGTGTTTGGTTATTTCCTGCCATCTACTCTTCTTGGGTTCATTTGACTCTCTTTGTTCTAGAGCTTTCAGGTGTGTTGTCAAGCTGCTAGTGTGTGTTCTCTCCAGGTTCTTTTTGTAGGTACTTAGAGCTATGAGTTTTCCTCTTAGCATTGATTTCATTGTGTATCACAAGTTTCGTTATGATGTGTCTTCATTTCAGTTAGCTTCTAAAAATATTTAATTTTTTCTTTATTTCTTCCCTGACCAAGTCATCATTGAGTAGAGTATTGTTCATTTTTCATGTGTATATAGCCTTTCCATTGACTTTTTCATTATTGAAGACCAGTCTTAACCCATAGTGATTTGATAGGATTCATGGGATTATTTCAATATTCTTGTATCTGTTGAGACCTGTTTTTTGACCAATTATTTGGTCAATTTTGGAGAAGGTACCATGAGGTGCTGAGAAGGTATATTCTTTTGTTTTTTGTTGAAATATTTGATAAATATCTGCTAAATCCATTTGGTTTATAACTTGTCTTTTTTTTTTTTTTTTTTTACCATGTCTCGGTTTAGTTTCTGTTTCCACGCTGTCCATTGCTGAGAGTGGGGTGTTGAAGTCTACCACTATTATTGTGTGAGGTGTAGTGTGTGCTTTGAGTTTTAGTAAAGTTTCTCTTATGAATATTGGTCCCCTTGCATTTGGTGCATAAATGTTCATAACTGAGATTTCATCTTGGTTGATTCCTCCTTTGAAGTGTATGAAATGTCCATTCTTACTTCCTTGATAACTTCTGGTTGAAAGTTGATTTTATTCGGTATTAGAATGACCACTCCAGCATGTTTCTTGGGAGCATTTGCTTGGAAAATTGCTTTCCAACATTTTATTCTGAGGTAGTATCTGGTATTGTCACTGAGGTGCATTTCCTGTATACACCAAAATGTTGGGTCCTTTTTAAATATCTGGTCTGTTAGTCTATGTCTTATTATTGGAGAATTGAGTCCATTCATGTTAAGAGGTATTAAGTAGAAGTGATTGTTGCTTCCTGTTATTTTTGTTATTGGAGGTGGAGTTAGGTTTTTGTGGCTATCTTCTTTTGGGTTTGTTGGAAGAAGTTTACTTTCTAGCTTTTTCTAGAGTATAATTTCCCTCTGTGTTGATGGTTTTCCTCTATTATCCTTTGTATGGCTGGATTTGTGGAAGATATTATGTAAATTTGTTTTTTTATTGAATATCTTGGTTTCTCCATCTATGGTAATTGAGAAATTTGGGTATAATAGCCTGTGCTGGCATTTGTGTTCTCTTAGGGTCCGTATGACATTTGTCTAGGATCTTCTGGCTTTTATAGTCTCTGGTGAGAATTCTGGTAATTTATGGGAACAATTTCAATGTGATTCATGGCTTTTATTTTGCTTTTATTTATTAAAAAACTTAGGTAATATCAATAAATCCTGAGTAGAGATCCTCAGAAATTTGTTGCCATGTCTTAAATAACATTTTTTCTTTCAATAAATTTTTGGACAGATCTCAATTCCAGGTATTCCTTAAGACCTCGTGACTTTGATGATGAGATTTTTCTTCTTTGCTGGTCTTAAATCTTGGCACCTAGAACACATACAACAAAAACTATTAACATGGAAACAAAATCTGATAAAACATGAACAAAAGGAAGTAGGCCTTGTGTTCTCTAGAGAATGCTACCATTCCATCCATCACCACTGTAAAAATGACTACTTCCAAAGTATTTGAATGAATCTTGTAAAATAAATTCCCTTGTAAGTTTTGGTACTTCCTGTATTGATTATTAAGGTATTAGCCAATGAGTTTTGGAAGAAAGCATGTGAAGTACACCAAAAATGTTAAAATTGAATCCATTAATTTCCTTGTTATGTTAACTCTAGTAATCTGTCAGTTCTATTCTACACTTTAATTTCTAGGGAAACCAAGATGATCAGAATATCATATAAAATAGAAGAGTGCTTCCCTTAGATGGACAGTTGTCTATAACAGGTTCTTTAGTCTTGTATGCGATTTCACCTGAATTATTCAGTTACTATTAATCAATCATATGGAGACAGTCATTTTCAGACAGGTCATTTACAAGCATCAAATGATCTGAAATGTAACTGAGTCTGAAAGGCAAAATGGCATTTATAAATATGCAAGCTTGTGTGCTTGTGGAGTGTCACAAGAATTCATGTGTGTGTGTATGTGTGTGTGTGTGTCTGTTTGTTTGTGTGTGATGTCTGTGTATGTGTTTGTGTGTGTATCCATACATAGATTGATACATAAATACATAACTATATATTAATAAATATATCAATATAAATGTATTGATATACATAGATAGATAGATATGTAGATAGATAGATGTCAGAGAGGAGAGAATATCAATGATTGTGTCCTAGCACAGCCTTTACATAGGTAGACATTTTGACCAAGAGAGTTTCCAGCAACATCTGAATCCACAGTATCTGAGTCTACAGAATAAATAGAAATAACAAAATATCCTCATCCAAAAATAGTGACCACAATTAAACTCAAATGGCAGCAAATTTACTTTGAATGTCCCCATTAAAAGTAGTGACCATTGTTAAATAAACCCAATTTATCTGGTCCTTCATTGCTTCTTTGTTTCCCACAGCAAAGTCCATTAACATAGCATTCTCCCAAAGATCTTGAAGAAGTTTTACTCACTCATTTCTCACATCATAGACTGACTCAGGAAGAGGCTGATTCTTGGTTTCAGGAAGGAGAAACGCAATAAGTACAGAGAGGATAGAGCAGCTTCCACAGATGATACAGAACAAGGAGACAAAGTATGTCATGAGCACCAAAATTAGGGGAGCCAGGAATAATCTAGTATTACCAGTCACTCCAATGATTCCTAAAACTGTTGACCTTGGGGAAAGAAGACAATGAACAAAAAGAACCTGGTAAAGATACACACTTGAAACTTGTGACTTAGGATTATATGTTAATTCTTGGAGTCAAAAACCAGTGCAATGAAACTTAAGGATCTTTTTTTCTCAAATTTGTTTTATTTTGTAGTATTTTTTGGTCAGATTCATAATATGAAGACACTTCCTTATAAAACATGATGAAGCAGAAATAGTGATACTGTCTGATTTATCTTATGTGCAAATTCTATATTTGAGCTTTATATTTGTATATGCATGTGTGGGTTATAGTTATAGGCTCTAAAACTAGGATGGAGATATTAAAGGATAAAAGCAGGTTTCAAAAGGTACAAGAGTTTCAGTATAAATGTTACATGAAATGTAAAGGGGTTTACTGAGCAATGGAAGGGGGTCAGCAGAAGTGTGGACCAAGGACTGGCAGAGTTGGATCAACAGAAAAAGCATTTCAGTGATAATATTATAATCCAATCAATTACATTGTATGCAAATTCAAAGGCCTACATCCACAACTCGCAAACTTCAAAAAATTAGAGTATAAGAACATTCACTTGAAAAGAATAATGAATAAATTAGAAATAACAAAATGATCAGAGAAAATAATGAAAATGAATATGATAAACATATAGTCAATACCTGTATGAAATGGTCTTAAATAAACATAATAAAGATAAAGTAATTTAGAATATTATGTATGCTATGGAACACACCTTTTCAGTGGCTCTAAATATTTACATTAGATTCTCAATAGCAGACCCAACACAAAGTGATATTTCAGTATATTAAAACTATAAACTTATCATTAAGACTAGTTGGTTAGATAACTTCCCACTCTTTATTTTCTACCTTAAGTTAGATAGAATTAATTGAGAAGTCTATTCTATTTCAGGCTTGAAACTTGTACCTCAATAAGGTGGAATGTAGCTCATTTGCATATAGATGATTACTTGCATTATATAGGAAAAAAAAACTCCCAATACTGCCATACTAATACACACAGTCTGCTTTTCTGAAGAGGAAGATCAAGGAGAGTTTAGTTTACCTATTGTAATTTGTAGTTTACAATTCCCAAACAGAAATAGCAAGGTGACTAAGAAAGAGAATAAAAAACTTTGAGCACTACTGTTAGTGCTCAAAGTCTATAGAGTCCATCATCCATCATAGAAGTAATAAATAAATAAGTAAATGAATAAATAAAAGCAAATAACAACACTACATTTTGGCAAAGCTAGTTGACCACATGGGCACCCTTACTCATTACATATATTCATTTAATTTAGTGAACTCAGTCACGAAAATTTTATTGTTCAATCCATTTGTAATTCTGTGCACACCACCTATATTTTAACACTATTAAAAATAATTTTCTTGATAAACAATTCAAATTGGCATAACTTTATGATGGCATACACAATTCATCACATATTTTGGTGGACTTGGGGCAGAATTATAAGGCATACACCATACATGGCAAGAATAATACAAAATTTAATGACCAAATTGAATAATCTCTAGTGGAAAATTATCTTTAACTGTTATAAATATTCATTATTGAATTTTGACTGCTTTTTCCTCCAGCAACTTAATGAAGCATGTGCCCTAAGTATACAGCATGGTCACCAGAAATTATTTAATTACTGCTCTGACCTATTGTAGGTAGGGAATAATAAATCCGGAGGAAATGGGGGAACATAAATTTTTTCCTTACCCTGTACTCTTTCCTCATCTTCAGGCAAAAATATGGCAATCAGGATGGAGATTCCCATAAAGGACAGAAACATTTGTTGCCCTACTCTATGGCCCATGTGATTAAGTACAACATTTCCAATAATACTGGTTATTATGGCCACTGCATCAAAGTGAAACTGCAACAGGATAATGTTAGGACTCAGGTGTTGGAGGTGAATTGCCAGACCAAAACCTGTTACTGTCAATAGAAATCTGTAGTGAAAAATGAAGAAAGTAATATTACAAGGTGTAGAATTTATATTCAACAGCTATTAATATTATTAGACAAGACATATGGATAAGGGTTTATCTACCTTGTTGATTTTGTCAAAGGACCAGCTCCTGGTTCTGTTGATTCTGTGTATAGTTCTTTTTGTTTCTACTTGGTTGATTTCAGCTCTGATCTTCATTATTTCCTCCTATCTTCACCTTTTGGGTGTATTTGCTTATTTTTGTTCTAGAGCTTTCAGGTGTGCTGTCAAACTGCTAGTGTATGCTTTCTCCAGTTTTTTTCTTTTCTTGGCACTCAGAGCTATGAGTACAGTCGTCAGGGAATACAAATCAAAAGCCTGAGATTCTACTTCAGACCAATCAGAATGACTAAGATCAAAAACTCAGGTGATAGCAGATGCTGGTGAGTATGTGGAGGAAAACTCCTCCATTGATGGTGGTATTGCAAGATGGTACAACCACTCTGGAAATCAGTCTGGTGGTTCCTCAGAAAGTTAGACATAGTGCTATTTGAGGGCCCAGCTATACCACTCCTGGGCATATACCCAAAAGATGCTCCTACAGATAACAAAGAAACATACTCCACTATGTTCATAGCAGCCTTATTTATAATAGTCGGAAGCTGGAAAGATCCCAGATGTCTTTCAACAAAGGAATGGATACAGATAATGGGGTAGTTTACACAATGGAGTACTGTTTAGCTATTAAGAACAATGACTTCATAAAATTCTTAGGCAAATGGATGAAACTAGAAAATAAAATCATGAGGGAGGTAACCCAATCAGAAAAGAACACACATGGTATACACTCACTGATAAGTGGATATTAGCCCAAAATTCAGTGTAGGGGAATTCAAGGGCAGGGAGGTGGAAGTGGGCACACCCTCATAGAAGCAGGAGGAGGGGAATGGGACAGGTGACTTCCAGGGTGGATGGTAGAATGGAGATGGGGATAACATCTGAAATGTAAATAAATAAAATATTAAACAAATACAAAACAGAATTACCAATCGATTGTCTACTCTGAATGGATTTTCCAGACCAAATTACCAAAGTCCTTCAATAATCCTTCCCCTTAAAGGCTAAGGTTTGTCACTTACACAAAGTTGCACAGTTAGTATTTCTTGTTTTTTAAAATAATTTATTTTTTTTCAAATCATAATTCATTCACACAGGGGTTATAAACACAGAAAGGCAGGATGTGGGGAAGGGGATGACACTGGAGTATGGGTGTTCAGGGGGAATACAGGTATCTTTCAGAACCGGGTACCAGCTGGGTGAAGGTTCAGGGGACAAGTCACTATGACTCTGTCTATGACTCATTTGTCCTTATCTAAGTTGCTATTGTCTGCCAAGGCCATCTATTTACGAGGTCTATGACTACTCGGGCTGGTAAATTTCCACAAAAGCTGCCTGTTTACAATAGCTTATAGCCATCTGTTTCAATGTTTTTCCACAGAGACCCAAGATTTGGTGTTAGTATACATCTATGACAGGCCTATTGCTGATTTTAGGCCTATGGCTGATTTTAAGCCTTCAGTGTGTAATCAGGGCTGCCCCTGACATCTCCTCCCTTCTCTAAGTATTGAAGGGCTGTGGCGATTCTAAGCTTGCAAAGGTGGGGATAGAGGCCTGACCTCCAGTAATTGAAGGGGACCTTGTAATGGCTCCGGTCCCCCTGTCATTGTCCAGTGAGGCATGAGGGCCATACCCATTCCGATGTCTTTTTCCTGGAGAGGGGATACTTTTGACATCAACCCCTATGCAGTCAGGCTTGTCCCTCAGGGAACCCAGAGAGATATTTTTAACTTTTATTTCTATTCCCTTGCAGTGCTTAGCCTCACAGCCTAAGCAAGAATTCAGATCGCCAGTCAGAGGGGGTTCTGTGTGGCCCCTCTTTGCTTGGTTTAGGGGTGCACCATGAATGAAAAGAAAGTTGGGGTCGAAAAACTTATCCAGCCTAAACTTCCAAATTGCTGTTCATCACTAAGAGCAAACAAGTCAGGAAATCAAACAGGGAAGGAATCTGGAGGCAGACCCTAATACAGAGGCCATGGATGAGTGCTGCATACTGGCTTGCTTCCCATGGCTTGCTCAGCTTGCTTTCTTAAAGAACTCAGGTTCACCAGCCCACAGATAGAAATACCCAAAATAGCCTGGACCCTCACCCAATCAATTACTAATTTAGAAAATGCTTACTGCCAGATCTGAGGAGGGTATTTTTTCAAGTAAGTTTCCCTCCTTTCAGATACCTCTAGTTTGTATGTCAATGTGACATAAGACTAATCAGCACAAGTTTCACATTTTCAGTTCGTGGTTCATAATTCAATGTCCTAGGTTTTAAACTTCTCCAGCTTTGTTGTTGAGAACACAAATAACTTTTGTTTTGAGACAGCTATACTCCATGAATGCAATGTTCTGCAACAGACATTCTATGATTTTGGCATCAACAACATCCTGCAGTCTCCAATTAAACATAGGATATTCAACTTCATAGATTTATGCAGTGAACTCTGAGGGAACGCTGTAAGTGACTCTAGCCCTGCCATACACTTTGAGGCTTCTGTTGCTCTTAGAACTGGATCGGTACTCACTGATTCACTCTCTCTGGACTTCATGTTTCCAAACTATTATTATTCACATTTTATTAGCACTCACATTTTATTAGCAGCTCAAAATGTAATCTGGCCCTCTTGGATTATAGCTCTATTTCTTTCCTTGTAAATAGATTTGCATGAACTGAGTCAAGGGCCTTAGTTCATCTTCTTCCTTTTAGAGGTTTTCTGCATGTTCACAAGTTGGATCATTTTGTGACTGAGTTTTGCACTCATAGCTGTTTTTCTTCTGTCTCCTATGGAGCAAGATGTCTCACTGCAGCTGATACAAACTCTTAGCTAATGCCTTGGCTGCAAACTTTAACTTGTTTGATCACTTTCTTTGACAAACTGGACTTTCTTAAATCTTTCTCTCTACATTTTTGTTTTCTTTCTACTGTATATCTGGATAAATGCAGTACAAATGGTGATACTATGAACACTGTACATACCTATTATAAAATATACTCCACAAACAAATTAGTTCATTATTTTCACATTCAATTTGATTCAGTATCTTAGGATTTCAAAATATTGAAGACAGTTTTCTGGTCTCATTTAACACTAATGGCTCCCAACTCAATTGAAGTACATGTGGCTTCTGAAATACATGATTTCTACCTTCAGTATTTGTGCTTCTTTCATCATTCTCATTATGCAGGAGTCATGTTCCTTGAGCTATACTTACAGTATTCAAGGGATTTTCACTACAGAGTTTTTACTTCTTCCATGTTCCTCCCATAATCAGTACAAAGGCCTTGAGAGTGCATATGAGCTTTATCATGACAAAGACCTCATCCTCAGTGTCACTTTTTATTTTACTAGTTAATCTTCCTGTTGGAATGATAAGAGAGTCTTCCTAAAACATTTTTAAGGAAAAAAAAAGATCATCTTGACAGCCATATGAAGTGTGTAGTAATTTCAGGAAAGGAACTTGAAAAGGCAGCTAGTTGCATTGTATATGCATTCAAGAAGAAGAGAGCAGTGAATATTAGTCCCAGCCAGCTGTCTCTTATTATATACTCAAGGGCAAAAAGCACAGGGAATAATGTTGTCCTCCTTTAAGGTATTCATTTCTGATCAATTTTACTCATCAGGTTGACCTGGTTCAGTCATTCCTAGAGACAATGTACTATAAGCAAATTTCTGTGAGCATCTCTGGTAAATCATCTGCCATTGATTAAAGATCCTATACACTTTACACTCAGTATTAATGATCACACATGTACAAGTAGTTTTCAAACAGAATAAACTTTAAGAGCAAATTATTGAATATACTACAAGTTCTGGTTGCTGGGACAGAAAAACTAACCTGGAATAAAACTGGAATCTTATTCTCTTCTGGCTAGTTTCATTGCACTGAAAGTTGTACTACAGGCTGCTGCCAGACAATAGTCTACACAATTTTAGTGAACAATGGATTCTTGTATCGCATCATAGATATACCTGTATATGCAGTGATAATCTCTTGGGTACAGTGAGGCAGTATTACCTGTAAATAAAAACCATATGGCCAATAATAAACTAAGGCAAGATTAGAAGGTGGAATATCTAGCAGTGAGTGAGGAATTCTGGGTTAGAGTTTGATGGGGAAGATTCACTTCAGACTTTTAGGTAGTCTATGTTATGGAGTAAAATACAGTGTCTTTCCTTAGGCAATGCAGATATTGAATCTCGGATCACACACATGAAACATGAAACTTTACCTTTGAGCAATATCCTTAGATGACCATCTGGTTTTCTATAATCACCCAGTTCTTTTAAATTTTAAATAAAGGCTAAATAACACTGCCTTGTCATAACATTTCTAAGAAAGCACATAAGTATTAGATAAAATGAATTAGTACATGGGTTTGAAGAGATACCTAAGCAATAGGGAGCCCTTACTGCTGCTGCAATAGACCTGAGTTCAGTTCTTAGCCTGCATATAGTGGCTTACAAACATCTGTAATTTCAGCTTTCTAGGATACAACACTCTCTTTTACTTCTTTGTGCACCAAGCACACATTTGGTACACATACATATATTAGAGAAAACATTAATCAATAAATTAACTCATAAACTGTGGTCATCTTTAGAATAAAATACTAGAATATATTCACAATTAATATATTAATAAATAATGTTGACTAAAGTTGAAGACTGTGCTAAATGAACATCTATGATTTGTGCTATCCGTAAAGCCACATCATGAATTCAATTTGGGGAAAGACTTACTTCAGTTACAGTGGTGGAGAGGAAGTTGCTTCTGGCATAACCCAGTCATCCATACAGGACTAAGCGTCTGGCTCTGTCTCACTAGAGAAAGTGCCATTCGAATGAAGAAGATGCCACTGCGGTTGGGCAAAATGATGACACTAATTCAGCTTCAGGTTTGAATTCAAGGAGATGGAGATCATCAGGTTGTCATCATTACTCAGGATCTCAGTGTCATTGTCTAGAACAGTGCCATTGTCAAGGATGGGGATCCAGCAGTGATGACTAGGAACAGCTGCAGTAAAGTTTGTGAAGATAGTGTTAGGTATCACAATTGAATTGAGGATGAGAAAAAGCTATTTGAAGGATCTGGAATTTCCCTAGGTTTCCAACTTCATTCAAGAGTTTCTGAAAGGCCATTCAAGCTGAATAACTAGCTAAAAAGGGAGTCGTATACTTTACTGTAGAAAAATAATAGGACAGAGCATTAAAAATTTATATTTCACTAAGACACCCTAAATAATGCACATCCTGAGTTGTTCTTCATGTGTTCCCATTCACGTCTGCATTGCTTTCATAGAACAATTACCCTCTAGTGAGATAACAGAGGCTTAAAATGTCCATGCCATTTGTAATGAACTTTTCTCTCTCTTAACCTTCTCTTTTTAAAGTCACCAAGCACTCTACTGCTGTTGTTATTTCTGCAACTGAATTTGTTAAAGATTTATTTTTAAAGGTATTTTGTTTACACAGTGTCCCATGGTCAAATAAGGACATTGATTTGCAAATCTTAGAAAATAAAAAACTTAAACTATAATGTATTATGCAGGGCAGAACATGCAATCTAAAAGGCTCTAAGGTGATCCATTTTACTTTTTATGCAGTGTGCTATGTTTAGTATTGAAGTTTGTTAAAAGAGTTACGGAAAACAATTAAAGTTAAATTAGTTAAGGTAAAATATGGACTATATGCTGTTTCAAATAAGAATGCTCCTCCCAGACTCATATATTTGAATGCTTGGTTCTCAGTAGATAGAAATTGTTGATGAGATCAGAGGTGTTAGCTTGGTGGAGGACATTTGTCACTAGGGGAAAGCTTAAAGGTTTAAAATATGAATGCTCTTCCTAATGAGCTTTTTTTTTCTCTGTTTGCCTCCATGTTGCCTATAATGATATAAGCTCTTAATTATTACTCTAGTGCTTTTCCTGATAGTATGTTTCCAAGCTCCTTTCTATGAAGAATGTGGACTCATGCCCTTGACCCTGTAAGCAAGCCCTAAATTAAATATGTTGTTTTATAAGTTATCTTTCTCCTAGTGTGTTTTCACAGGAATGGAGAATTAACTAAGACAAAAGTTGGTAGCAGAGGGTGGTGTATTTCTGTCACTACCCTGGTTTTGCAGGTTTTTAGAGAAATATGGAAAATATGGGGACTTTGGAGTAGAAAATTGGTACAGCATTATATTTCAGTGTCTACTAAGTTTCACTTTGAATTTGCTCCTATTTAAGCTTGGAAGACAACAGTGCTGACAGCAATGTGGACTATGCAGGCCCAAGAGAAGGGAAAAATATTAGCAACATGGATCGTGATCACTCTTGTGATATATTGGAGAGAATGTGCCTGCTCTTTGTCTTTGTACTAGAAATATGCCAGAGAGTAAATTCAAAGGTTTGGACTAATTTCATTTGCAGACATTTCAAGACAGCCTGACATTAATTATATTGCATAGTTTTTATGAAATATAATAGAGCCTGTGGATATCTTTGGCAGGCTACCAAGGTATACCCCTGAAAAAAATTCCCCATCCAAAAGATATGATACAAAAGAGGTTTATTGATAGAAGAGATGGAAGTGAGGACCTGTCAAAAGAATAGAGGTAGCACACAAATGAATAGAAGTACACAATTGAATGTGTAGACAGGCAGACAGACAGACAGGCTGTCAGAAGGAAGCAGTGAGATATCCATGTGGAGAGCTGGGGGCAGAGAAGAGCTGAGAGAGGGAACACAAAATAATAAAGCTGGTATGGCTGGTGGTAATTTTATCTGCAGCACACTTCTGGTACACCTGATGTACCTGATACTTGCATCAGGGGCAGGTCAAATAATTGCTAGGTTCATGAGAGAAGGCCAGTAGAACTACCTCTACCCTAACAGTGATTATTAGTGATCACACTTACAAAGTTCTAAAGTGAAAAATCAAGGACAAGGAGATACAGAATATGCAGTTTATGTGTGAAAAGAGTACCAGAAAATTCTAATATTCCAGCAATGTCTTTTTCTCAAAGATATAAGATTAATGAAAAGCCTGGGGCAAAATGGAATAAAGTGGTCCTTTGAGGCAACAACCCACACCCTGCAAGTTTCCAAATTGTAAAAGTATTGTTGGTAGATCTGGATTTATTTGCTTTAACAGGCACATTTCCCAGTATGCCAATAAGCACTATAGGAAGGAATTTTGTCCCCTATGCTAATGAGATTCCTTAGGAACTGATGTTCCAGCATTTCAGAGATAAAGGGCTATGTACTCTCTTCTGTAGCTACATGCTGCTGAAATTGCCAGGATTCAGAAAGACTGGAAGGCTAGTCAAAGGTTGGGAGGGGATTCAGTCAATTGAACATTCATCAAAAGCACCTGGTTCTATAATTCAGATGAAGAAATGGGGAGCAAACACATCAGCTGGCCTGTTTCACCTCAGCTTTCAGCAAATTCAGGGCTGGAAGCCATTTGAAACAGTTTGTACTCCACGGCTGATTCCTTGATAGATGTGTCAGTCAAGTGGAAGTCTGCTTAGACAGATATTGACTAAAGACAGAAGATAAAGTTTATGAACATAAAGGAAAATCTTACATTTTGAGTTCCTAGGTTTACAGTTCTGGTAGTTTGGGTAGAGAAGTAGTTCCAAGACGAAGGGAGTGAGGGAGAGGTCATACACTCAGGAATAGGAAGGTGGGAAAACAGGCTGTACTTATCTGGAGTCCATTTGATCTGTAAGATTTGGATCTAATTCTTAAGACTCCATGGACTCTACCTAAACATAGTAAAAGAAATATACAGCAAACCAGTAGCCAGCATTAAACTAAATGGAGAGAAACTTGAAGCAACCCCACTAAAATCAGGGACTAGGCAAGGCTGCCCACTCTCCCTCTACTTACTTAATATAGTATTGGAAGTCCTAGCCAGAGCAATTAGGCAACACAAGGAGGTCAAAGGGATACAAATTGGAAAGGAAGAAGTCAAAATCTCACTATTTGCAGATGATATGATAGTATACTTAAGAAACCCCAGAACTTCCACCAGAGAACTCCTAAACCTGATAAACAACTTTAGCAAAGTGGCTGGATATAAAATTAACTCAAGCAAATCAGTAGCCTTCCTCTACTCAAAAGATAAACTGGCTGAGAAAGAAATTATGGAAATGACACCCTTCAAAATAGTCACAGATAATATAAAATACCTTGGTGTGAACCTAACCAAGCAAGTAAAAGAGCTGTATGACAAGAACTTCATTCCCCTGAAGAAAGAAATCGAAGCAGATCTCAGAAGATGGAAAGATCTCCCATGCTCATGGATTGGAAGGATTAATATAGTAAAAATGGCTATTTTGCCAAAAGCCATCTACAGATTTAATGCAATCCCCATCAAAATTCCCACTCAATTCTTCTCAGAGATAGAAAGAGCAATCTTAAAATTTATTTGGAATAACAAAAAACCCAGGATTGCGAAAACTACTCTCAGCAATAAAAGAACTTCTGGAGGAATCACCATTCCCGACTTCAAGCTGTACTACAAAGCAATAGTGATAAAAACTGCATGACATTGGAACAGAGACAGGCAAGAGGATCAGTGGAATAGAATAGAAGACCCAGAAATGAACCCCCATACCTATGGTCACTTGATCTTTGACAAAGGGGCTAAAACCATCAAATGGAAAAAAGATAGCATTTTCAGCAAATGGTGCTGGTCCAACTGGTGGTCAGCATGTAGAAAAAAGCAAATTGATCCATACTTATCTTCTTGTACAAAGCTCAATTCCAAGTGGATTAAGGACCTCCACCTAAAACCAGCCACACTGAAACTAACAGAAGAGAAACTGGGAAAAAGCCTGGAATACATAGGCACAGGGAAAAAGTTCCTGAACAGAACGCCAATGGCCTGTGCTCTAAGACCAAAAATTGACAAATGGGACCTCATAAAGCTGCAAAGCTTCTGTAAAGCAAAGGACACAGTCAATAGGACAGAGCGGCAACCAACAGATTGGGAAAAGATATTCACCAACCCTACATCTGATAAAGGGCTAATATCCAAGGTATATAAAGAACAGAAGAAATTAGACTCTAGACAATCAAAGAACCCTATTAAAAAATGGAGCACAAAGCTGAACAAAGAATTCTCAACTGAGGAAGCTCGAATGGTTGAGAAGCACCTAAAGAAGTGTTCAGCATCACTAGTCATTAGGGAAATGCAAATGAAAACAACACTGAGATTCCACCTCACACCAGTCAGAATGGCTAAGATCAAAAACACAGGTGACAGCACATGTTGGCGAGGATGTGGAGAAAGAGGAACACTCCTCCACTGTTGGTGGGGTTGTAAACTGGTACAACCACTATGGAAGGCAGTCTGGCGGTATCTCAGAAAATTGAACATAGTGTTACCTGGTGACCCAGCTATACCACTCCTGGGCATATACCCAAAAGAAGTTTCAACATACAACAGGGACACATGCTCCACCATGTTCATAGCAGCCTTATTTATAATAGCCAGAAGTTGGAAAGAACCCAGATGCCCTTCGACAGAAGAATGGATGCAGAAAATGTGGTACATTTATACAATGGAGTACTATTCAGCTATTAAAAACAATCAGTTCACAAAATTCCTAGGCAAATGGATGGAGCTGGAAAATATCATCTTGAGTGAGATGACCCAATCTCAAAAGAACATACATGGTATGCACTCACTGATAAGTGGATATTAGCCCAAAAGCTCAC
This sequence comes from Grammomys surdaster, assembly GCF_004785775.1. Lineage (NCBI taxonomy): Eukaryota > Metazoa > Chordata > Mammalia > Rodentia > Muridae > Grammomys > Grammomys surdaster. The sequence goes on along the minus strand of NW_021604650.1, from coordinate 8,351 downwards.
AATTTCTAAGAATCTACATATAGACCACATAAAACTCACATAGAAGAATGAAGACCAAAGTATGAATGCGTTGGTCCTTTCTAGAAGGAGTATCAAAAGTTTCAACCAGAACTCCCAAAGTCTAAACCGCCAACCAGAGAGCACTAAGGGAGGGACTCACGCACCTGTATAGGGAATTGAGGGTGACCTTGTCAGACTTCAGTGAAAGTGGAGGGCCAAGGTCCCCGAAAGTTTGGATCCCCTACTGTGTGGGAATTCGAGAGCAGGGAGATGGGACTGGGAGGATGTTTGGAGCACACCGTCACAAAAATTAGGAGGAGGGCTTATGGGATAAGGGATTTTGGGGGAGAATGAGAAAGGAGATAACATTGAAAGGTAAATACGTATAATATCCAATAAGAAACCCACACAGATAAAGGATTTTTTTAAAAAAAGGGAGTTTACTTATTTTAAATTAATTTCAAAAGTTTCTAGGAGTTGCAAATTGGCTAAGATCCTATTTTAAGCTCTCCACAAAAGAATTTAAATCTCTGTTCAATATTCTCAAGAGAGAGGTAAACCCTAACTTCCTCAACAGTTAATTGACAAAAGAGAGGTAATCTCACAAAATGTAGAAAAAGCTATTTCTAATCGATATATCATATAGTCTGATTAATTGTCAGTGGTGCTATAAAAGTGCTTTGACAAAAGATTATTAATATAGATTTATATATCCTTAAATAAGGTCTTCATGACTCTCTGAGTGTGGAAGGAGCAACTGTTGGTGCTTCTGCCCTGATTTTACAAGAACTCTGAAAAATTGGCTTTAAAAACAAAAGAGGGGGAATGGTACCCCCTCAGAAGGAGTCCCCCTGAAATACTCTCCATCATGCCTTGTTCACTTTTCTCTCTCTAAAGTTGAAAGCTCATGGCAAATCTCTTGCTGACCATGTTGGTGACCTCGGGCACCACCAAGACCAACAAAACTTTGCCACAGATATGGGGAAGGACCCTCATACCCGTAAAGGGAATGCCCCAGACCCAGTTCCCTTATGGAGCCGAGGACTGATATGCCTGCCCAATACCACAGAAGGCACAGCTAACCGGCTACCACAAATATTAATGAAAAAAATAGATACCCCCACAAAGCCAGGCCCAACCATAAATACGATGAATAACAATTTACATCCAGGGAAGAGAAATCTCCCTGAGAATCCCCTTCTTTTTTCTTTCCAGGTAAAAATGAATCATCCGTGATGCCTGCTGTTAGAAATTCTAATCCAGATGGGCCAGAAGACAGGATCCTCGCCCTTACCCTCACCCCCTACCTTTTCCCACCTGCACAAGGTCCCCTGAAGCTTGGCAACTGCAGATAGACTCAAAGGAGTGTACCATATCTTCTGAAGAATAGCAGGGAGACCATAACTCAAGCAATGTACCATATCTTCTGAAGAATAGCAGGTTGCAGTCCTCCTCGCCTCCACGAATAACTAGGACCCGCCGGTCGGGTCAAGTGGCATCCAGATATGGGGCTCAAGGCACGGACCCCCGGACGGACCCTCATTGAGAGGATGTGTGCACATCAAGATTGAGCGAGACAGAGATCGTCGCCTGCGACCTGTCTTCCATGGAACCAGGTTGATGCTGCCATCAAGAAGACGGTTGAAGTTCATTACCATCAGCTGAAAATTGAAGAGGATCCAGAAGTGACTCCGCAGGAGACTGACACAGCTGTCAGCTCCTCTGCCTCCCAATACGGTCGACCCCTAGACTTCCACGCCCTCCAGAAGGGTTCCTGGTATGCCTGGCTTTGCCCTCATTTCTCTCACTAGAGAGCTTGGCCTCTTGATCACTACAACAAAGATTGGCTTTTTCCTAAACCAAGGCCGCCCTTGATATGGCCGCTAACATTGGAGAGCCTTCCTTTATGACAATATTACACCCCAAACTGACAAATGGTTGGTAACTTGAACATTTACAAGAGACTAGGATGGCTGTGAGTTAGCCCAATGACGGGATTATTGTAGGTCCACTTCCCAGGGGCCCACCCAATGCAGCCGAAAAGGAGTGCGTGGTGCTGGGAGTGGGTGCAGCCTACATGGCCTAAGACAGGGCTCTCACCCTCCTTTCACCCACATCAGAGTCCCTTGACGTTGCCCATCGTCGACAGCCTAAAGCCTTCGACCATCGATGTGACTCGTCTCACATCAGTGTTTTGGGGTTGTGAACTTGTCTAAGACCCCCCATAATTAGACATCCAAATTCAAAATTCACATAGTTGGGATTGATCATAAGACGCCTTCTCTAACTAAACAGAGAAGGGGGAGATGCCAGAAGCCAGGACCCTCGCCCTTACCCTCACCCCCTACCTTTCCCCACCTGCACAATGTCCTCTGAAGCTTGGCAACTGCAAGATCCTGCTTAGCAACTGCAGATAGACTCAAAGCAGAGTACTATGTCTTCTTAAGAATAGCAGGGAGACCATAACTCAAGCAGTGTTCCATATCTTCTGAAGAACAGCGGGTAGATCATAATTCAAGGCAGTGTACCGTATAGACCATGACGTGTTTCAAGGCACAGGCCAAGAAGATTTTGTACTTTTCCACCACCTGGCCCCTCTTACCCCCTCCCCTTGTAAAACATGCTATAAAAAAGCATTTCATGTTCAAAAAAAAAAAGAAATTAAAAAAAAAAAGACTCCATGGATGGACTCCCTTAAATTTACAAGTTTTCTTTTAACTTTACAAAGGAAAAGTTTTGGGTATATTAGCATTACCACTCTTTGTAGTCTGTACTGAAATCCACATTGTGACAAAAACATCCAATAGCTGTGTCTAAAAATGCTGGATAGACTCATGCCTTCTAGTTATTAAAAACAAAAACAAACAAACAAACAAACAAACAAAAAACCCTAAAAACCCTCGATTACTTTGGGTTACAAAGAATGAACATAGTTTTTTTTTTTTTTCTGTACTGACAGTTGGCTATATATAAATTGGAATGAGATTTTTTTTAGCCCAATGAGAAACTCCTTTAAGTCCATTACTGGAAGACTGCTGTTATTCTTCATTACATGGGATCATTCATTGACTGATATGTTGAATGAAGAAAGAGGGACACTGCAGGATCAGATTAGCCTTCACAAGCAGCAGGGAGTAAGCTTCTCAGACTGAACTCCAAACCCTTTTTGCAGAGCTTCTTTAATACTACACCAAAGGCACTTCTAGGAAGTCAATTTCTGCATATCAGAACTTCATGTCTGATTTAGCTGTTGTCCTCAAAAAACCATCACCTTAAGCAATTCTCAGACTTCCTGGTTTGCCAGACATGTCTCAAGACTAAGTCATGCAAAGGCTGTGAGTATCATTTAAAAGAATAGCCCTATAAAGTCTCCATCCCTTGGGTATAAGCGGGCACCAAGACCTGACACTATTACTGATGCTATGATGTGCTGACAGACAGGAACCTAGTATGGCTGTCCTCTGAGAGACCCTACCAGTAGTTGACTGAGACAGACTCAGATTCTTACACCTACCATTGAACTGAAGTTGGGAACGCCTATGGTTGATTAGAGGAAGGACTGAAGAAGCTGAATGGTAGGGTGAACCCAAAGGAATAACAGGAGTCTCACTTAACTGAGATCCCCAGGAGCTCCCAGAGACTGAGCTACCCAACAGGCAGCATGCATGGGCTGGTCTGAGACTCCCAGAGCATATACAGCAGAGGACTGCCTGGATGACCTCAGTGAGAGAAGATGCACCTAATCCTCCAGAGACTTGAGGCCCCAGGGGAATGCCTGGAGCAGGAGGAGCACCCTCTCAAAGGAAATGGGGAGAAGAAATGGGATGAGAAAGTGTCAGAGGTGGTATTAGGAGGTGGGCAACAGCTGGAATGTAAATATATAAAATAATTTTTCAAAATTCAGATAACAGGCACAGAAATATTCTATTTTCAAAGATTAGGTGCCATCACTGTGGAATTCAAACCAGGTACAATGGTTCTGATAAATTCTGCTACAGAACATAACCAGAGGAAATTTAAACTCTCAAGTTTGTGAATGATAACAGCATGACCCATCCAGCTCAGTCACTCACCCAGATCTCAAGGGAGGGAGGATTGAAAAGAAAAAGACAATTAGAAAACATTATAACATGACTCCAGAGAATGCTGAGGCCAAAGCAGCTTTATATTTTCCCAGTCTGCTTTCATATCATTCTAGGTACATCCAAAATCATGGTCAGTTCTTAGAACAAAGACAAAGTAATCAAGCAAAATAGTAAGCAAAGACATCACACAAGGTAGTAATCAAGCAAAGCGAAGATCACACAAGGTAGTAATCAAGCAAAGCAGTAAACAGAGCCCCATGATCACTGCTTCTAATATTCTTATCTCAGCCTACTTCGTTGTCTGAGCCCAGTGACAAATGCCAAATTTTTAGAAGTGTCACCAAAAGTTCTCAACAACAGTAGTCAGTGATTTTCCAGTTTACCAGAACTCCATTGGTCAATGTTAAAACTCTAAACTTTTGAAATCTTAGTATAACAATAGCATAATGGAGAGTAAATCTGAAACTTTTTATTTTCCTAAAGCACTTACTTATACCTTTAAAACTTGCATTTACATTCATTAAACCACTTTCTTAGACCCTCTGAACTTACATAAAACTTAAAACAATTTTAACCATTTATCAGAGACACAAGTAGTTATTACTAAGAGCTGTCATTGCAAAGCAAGTTCTTTTAAATAAAGAAGTAGTAAAATGTTATAGCTGAAACCTGTTTGTCACATTTAATATTAAACCTATTGGCAAGGCAAACCTGTTTGCTCTTCTCAACTGGATGTCTAGAAGCTCTAGAAAGAGCAACACCTGAAAGTACATGTGAAATTAAGTAACAGGGTAGCTGAAGGTTTAGGGGAAACAGCTGATTTCTTGGTGCTGTTAAAATGACAAACTTAGTATAGCCATTAATAACATCAGATATCTGACAAGGACAACTTACAGAAGAAAGCTTAACCAAAAGCCTGTGTGTTAATTATAATGACTGATACTTATCCACTATTTAGATGGTTGACTTAGACAACCATACTCTCTATGGCCATGTAGAGATCAGTGGTCAGTTGTTGGCTATCACACAGAACAGAATTTGATCTTCAGGGGCCATACAGAACAGCTGCCAGACCCAGGACTGAGAGATTTTCCTACAGAGAAGAAACTTGGGGAACTGACCTTACACTGACCTGGCTGGGTAGAGCAGTCAACTCAACAGTGTTCACAACTTTAGGAGATTCCTGGTGGCAGGTGAGTCATTAGGAAGATTTCCCAGTAGTTAGTAATACCACAATCTTGATAGAGTTATCTGTGTCCCATTGTCTCTTTTGGCAATCTTAGGGTTCCCTGGGTTCCCTGTAGGATCTGACATTTCTCTATATCTCAGGAAGCTTCTTACATTAATATTTTAAATGCCACAATCAGCAGATCTCTGAAAATTTTGAGGAACATAATCTATTAAGCATATCTGATTTTATACAAAATTTGCTCCTTTTTAGTTGCTGGCTTTCTGCTTTACCTTAAAAACATATATAGTAGGCTAAATAAAGCTTATTCCTGTAGTTAAATACAGTTGAACATAGCATGTCTAGTGTGCTTCTGAACACAGTAATTAATTTAATCATTTATAATGTGACTATTAACTTGCGTGTCTTAATCATCTTTAACAATTTATAAAAAGTTAGTATCTTTTATAAGAACAGAATTTGCACATTTAATTCTATCAAGTTTGAACCTTAAAAAAAGAACAATTTGTGAAATGTAGCTCTTTAATTATCAAAATATCTTCAAATGATAATAAATCCAGTCCATGGGGAGACTGTCAACTTTATTCTCCTGGGACTTCTATAGTGCACCATTATAGAGTAATAGTTTTTTTGTCTGACTTGTTTATAAAATAGGTAAAATTTAACAATGTTAGCAAAGACAGGGAGGCTAGGCCTATATTCTAAGTTCACTTCTATTAAGCTGAATAGACCTTTGGTGAGGAGAAAAATTCTATAGAGCTTTTGCATTACTGTCTAAGTCATTGTTTTGCTTCATCATAAGATAGAAAGATCCCAGTTTCTGATGTTTTTTATTTGATACTCATAGATGAGGCCCTAACTTCAGAATTTTACTTATTTTCAAAAATTGAATATTGATGAAGGCATTGAAGGATGAAACATTTTATAAATATCAAGTTTTTATATATAAATTTTCTGTAAAACTAGAAAATTCTCTTTTAAAGAATTTTTTAAAAATAAAACAATATATTTAGTTAGGTTAGCAACTTTAACTTGTCTGTATCATCCCTAACAATCATTATAATACACAATCAACTTTCAGGACTGTGATTAGATAGTGAAGATCAGGCAAAGTGAATATACTAGTAAAATTTGTAATTGATATAGGAAAGGAATATGACTCATGGAATTAAATAAAAACATAACTTCATTTTGAACATCAGAGCTAAGCACTATCAGGCTTCCCTCACCTACTCATATATTTTTTGTCTATATACGAAAATAATTTTTATTTGAAACACCAATGTAAATATATGTACAGCAAAAAGAATATTCTAAGATAAAAATACGAAGTCTAGCTTGCAGAATTATACTTATGACTAATAAGCATGCAGACAATACTCACAAAATAAGACTTTTATGATAGGCATAAAAGCTCGCTTATAACATTTGGAAAATGTTACCTCTGTAAATATTATCAGCTGTAGGAAATGCAAATGCTGTTTGGTAACAGATTGAAAGTAACTTAAGTAAAGAAAATGCAAACAATTCCTTTATCTTAAGCCTAAAGAGAGTCTGGTTGACCAAAAATAATAATCCTCATTCTTTAAAAGAATGAGGTTTCCTGGATTAGGAAAATGTAACTGACTTAGAGAGTAACAGGCATGAAAACTAAAAGTGGAAGAGCCAGGCAAAATTGTCTGATATGACAGGTTAGGGTGGGAAACCAGAAGTATCTTCACCCCCTTCTCTGTGAATTGCAAATTTCTAATACAAAGTTTCATTGGAAAAATTAAATATTCAGTTAGGATCCTAGCAAAGAGTGTTTCTATTAGAGAGTCAAATGATCCATTATACAATATGTTGTATGAACTGCCAGAAATATGTGTTAAGTGTTGGTCAGGGAAGAAATAAACAAAAGTATAGAAAAGTCCATAGAGTCATGGTTAGAGAGATCTTGCCAGGCATGCTTCAACATGTCAAGAAAATCTCTACTGGAATGAATTTGTTAACTCCATTAGACAAGTTCAAGTAAGAAGCTGACAATGAGCCAAAAATCAATGTTTTCACTTCTGAATTTAATCATAGAAATGTAAGATCACTGGCGAGCAGGTAAAATAGTGGAGTGGGAAGAAAAAGAGGGAGTAAGGGAGGAAGTATGTGTTAATCATTACATTCTTCAAAACATATAAGTTAACCAACTTAGTGAGAGGGATGTATAGAAAGTTTTTATTGCTGAATGAAGACAAGAATTTTAACTCCTGTTTACACATGTTAAATTCTATATTCACCAGATATTTTGAGTCATACATTTTCAAAGGCAAAATGAGCAGATGGCTGCTTATAGGTAATCATGTCCAGATAACAGTCTGACAACATTTTCTAGCAGTGGCCTGGACAACTGATCTCAGAAATTAAATAACTTTAAGACATTTCAACTTTACTCTGTTATAATATCAACAATAAAATACCCTTTTAAAAGAACTCCAGTTTTTACTTTAAGAGGGAAGACTCAGGGCAAAAGTACAATAAGGCAAAATCCAAACCCAACTGTGCAACCAAATCAAAGACTCAATATCTGGGATTCCTTCATAATCCTCTGTACTTCCCCAAGGGGCCCACCTCTCTGGCCCCAGCCTCAGAAGCATACATCATCTGTCTTCTAATCTCCAGATGGCTACATTTCATCATAATTGCTGTTCCAAGTAGCCACCTCATTGTATCAGCATCTGCAAAATGGCAGGGGTCCCTCTCCTGGATTTTATTTTGAAATCACTGCTGTGAAACACTATACAAGCAAGCCTCAGCTGCTTTCCCTGATACCCACCTCATGCCTAAAACAAACACCACCAGGCTGACTCTTACATTGCAAACTTCAGCTGCCAGGACAAGGTATATTCTTAGTACGTAAATGCATGGAGGTGCAGCTTTAATATATTACCGTGGTGTAAACTGTAACCAAAAGCAACTTTGCAAGGAAATAATTGATTTCATGTTACATATCTGTATCCCAGTTCCTTACAGAGCCTCAGGAAGAATTCAAGATAAGAACCTAGAGGCAGAAAATGGTGCAGACTCCAAGGAGAAATGCTGCTAAT
>NW_021604649.1:2000170-2036023 GCF_004785775.1 Grammomys surdaster | reverse complement strand
ACCCAAATTTTCCCAAGTGGCAGACCAAGTTGGCAGGTCTGATTCTTCTTCAGACCTTGTTATGAGCTCAGGGGTCACTCAGAGATTCACTTGGTTCTTGCCTGTTATTCCAAAATCAATGTTACTGTTTCCTGCAGTCCAGGTGAGATTGACAGCAGCCTCCAACTTCTTCACCTTCCGGTAAATGGAGCCACCAAACTCTGTCCCATCGTTCACATTAGTATGAAGGTGGAATTCATCTGTCTTGTAGCCAATTCCAAAGTTACTCTGGGTTACCCGGGACTTCAAGGTCTCAAAATTCATCTGGTAGCCATCCAGCCAACCCTCCTAGCCAAGCACCAGAGTGTCCCCGATTGAGTGTCTACCTATATTAAAGTCCACATCACCACCCGGGTTGATATGCTCCCTCTTGTACCCTGTTTTGATTTTAGCATTTTCTCCCCAGTGTTAGGAGAGGAAAAATGAACCAAAGGTCAGCTTCAGCCCATGAGCAAGCCTGTCTTCCACAGTGATCTCGGAGCCCAGGGTGTTGTCTGTGTTCCACGTCTCTGTAAATGTTAGCCCATATTCAGTCCGTCTGTACTTGGTTTCCAAACTGCGTTCACTTTGGTGGTCTCCGTGTAGGCAGAGCCTGAGCTGGTAAATTCCAGTCCATTCTCGGACTTCGTTTTCAAATCAAGTTTTATTAAGCCAAAGCCGTAGCCCGTGGTGAAGACATCCTTAGCGGACTTGCCAAGATCAGCGTATGTGGGAGGCACAGCCTTGTTCTCGGAGGCGGTGGCGGCGGGAGCAGCTATGGCGGGGAATTGCTTGTAGGAGAGATTTGGAGACGTTTAATAACTGCTTTATTTCCTTGGGGGGTTATAGAACTATTCAGATAGCTTACCTGATCTTGATTTAGCTTTGGTTAGTGGTTTCTGTCTAGAAAAAGCATCCATTTTGTTTAGATTGCCCAGTTTTGTGGAGCAGTCTTTTGAAGTAAGACCTAATGATTCTTTGAATTTCCTCAGTGTCTTTTGCGTCTCCCTTTTCACTTGTGAGTTTGGTTTTTTTTTTTTCTTGAATACTTACTCTCTGTCTCCTTGGTTAGTCTGGCTAAGGGTTTGTCTGTCTTTGAGTTTCTCAAAGAAGCAGCTCTTGGTTTTGTTGATTCTTTGTATTATTCTCTTTGTTTCTAATTGACTGATTTCAGTTGTGAGTTTGATTATTTGATATTGATGTTGAGAGATATTAATGACCAATGATTGTTGGTTTCTGCTGTTTTGATGTTTGTAGTTTTAGTGTGTGTGTGTGTGTGTGTGTGTGTGTGTGTGTCTGTGTCTGTGTCTGTGTTTCTCTTCTTTTAGATTTGCTGTGAAACTATTAATTTCTTGTGGTTTCTTGGGTATAGTTACTTTCCTTGGGTGTTGGAGTTTTCCTTTTAATATCCTCTGTAGGGCTGGATTAGTAGAAAGATATTGTTTAAATTTGGTTTTGTCTTGGAATATTTTGGTTTCTCCACCTATTGTGATTGCAAATTTTGCTGGGTATATTAGCCTCGGCTGACATCTGTGGTCTCACAGGGTCTGCAAGACATCTGTCCAAGATCTTCTGGCTTTTAGAGTCTGTGTTGAGAAGTCTGGTGTAATTCTGATAGATCTGCCTTTGCATGTTACTTGGCCTTCTCCCCCTACAGCTTTTAATATTCTTACTTTCTTATGTATATTTAGTGTTTTGATTATGCCACATTTATGTGGCAGGAGGATTTTCTTTTTTTGGTCTAATCTGATTAGCGTTCTATAAGTTTCCTGTGCGTTTATAGTCATCTCTTTCTTTAGGTTGGGGAAATTTTCTATGATTTTGTTGAAGATATTTTCTGGCCTTTAATCTGGGAATCTTCTGCTATTCCTATTATTCTGAGGTTTGGTTTTTTCATAGTGTCCCAAATTTCCTGGATGTTTTGTGTTAGAAACTTTTTAGATTTGGCATTTTCTATGACTGAGGCATCAGTTTCTTCTACAGTATCTTCTATGCCTGAGATTCTCTCTTCCATCTCTTGTATTCTGTTGCAGATGCTTGTGTCTGTTCCTGTTCTCTTCCCTAGGTTTTCTATCTCCAAGATTGCCTCCATTTGTGTTTTCTTTATTGCTTCTATTTCCATTTTCAGGTCTTAAACAGTTTTATTCATGTCCTTCACCTGTTTGATTGTATTCACCTCTATATCTTTTTAAGGAATTTATTTCCCCTTTAGAGGCCTCTATCAATTATCTTCATAAGATGAGATTTAAAGTCATTGTCTTGCTCTTTATGTGTGTTAGAATATCCAAGACAGCTCAGAGCATGCAGGCACAATGTAGGTAGCTGGAGGCTGTCAGTTTAAGTGGCGGATCCACTAGGATCTGTCACCGGAGGATTTTTAATATAGATTAGTTTACAAAATTAGGATGCTAGGTTCTGCACTCAGCAATTGTGTTACCTGTTGATTCTAAACTAAGGTTGTGTGGTGTTGTTTTCCTTCATGGGGCGACTCAGCTGGGTTCCAGAGAAAGGTATGGCAGCAGAGCATGGTGTGCAAGACTGCAGCCCAGCCAGACACATGAATTTGAAAGCGCAGCCATGGCATGGCAGTAGCCAGCCGTGGGAATTTGGAAACGCAGGGCATGTGTGGCGACAGCCAGCCCTGGAAACTTAACAAGCCAGGTGGAGAGAGTGATTTTGGAGCTCCAGAGAGGCAGAGCCAGCATGTGTGAGACAGGCCCTGATTAAAAGGAAAGAATGTGGTGTCAGCCTGTCCACTGAGCTGGAGACAGACCGAGGCTGCTAACCAATGCCTAGCCAACATTAGCGTGGGATGCTTTTTAAATATTTCGTGCAACAGCTAGTCATTTCCCAGAAGTCCCACCTCTGACACTGTTTCATTGAAGCCCAAGCCTTCAAAACATGAGACTCTTGGGGGACACTACACAGGTAACTCCTAACAATGATGTATAGGTATCATGCAGAAGCTCAAAAAAAAAAGTCGCCTAGAACAACAGTTTGAAAATGACTAAAAGCTGGTCCTGAAACTGTTTTGTTGGCACGGACTGTGAGGTTCATAAGATCTGGACTCATGCAGGAGCTGAGTCTCCAGGCATGCCTAAGAAAATGGGAAGACCCACCCCAGACATAGAGACCATTTCATATGCTGGGTTCCTGTAATGTATGAAAAAGAAAGTAAACGGCCTTCATTTCTGTCTGCTTCCTGACTATACAGTGTCAGCTGTCTCAGCTCCTTCTTCTGTCCCTTCCCCACCTACTGGCATGCTTTCTCTTTCAGGGTCTCACCATCCATTGGTGTGACTTCCTAGCCACAATGTAGAAATCCTGATGAACTGTAAGCCAGAACAAATTCTTCTGTCCTTAAGTTGCATGTCAGAGATTTTGCCTGAGCAGTAAGTGAAGTATTTGATGGTCATGGCTGTTTAAAACAAAAATTGTCTGCAATGAGCAACCCGTAAGTGTTAACATCCCATTAATCGTTCCATTAGGAAGAATGGTGCCATGATAGTCCAAGGTTGACCCTCAAGGCTTAAAAACTCTTGTTGTGCATCTGGAAGAGCACTGTGATTCAGGAGTTGAAAGTCAGCTCCCATTCCAAGGGAAAAACCCTAATCAAAACCTCAAATGCAAAAGCCTCCATGCAGCGCTCCTCCTCCAGCGTGTTGCCTATCTGTCTGGTGACAGTGCACTTTTGCTTTGTTCAAGTTTTTCTAGTAAACCTACCTTTAATGAATCCAAAAAAAAAAAAAAAAAGAATATCCAAGGCTTGCTGTAATGGGAGAGCTAGGTTCTGATGGTGCCATATTGCCCTGGCTGTTGTTGATTGTATTCTTGTGATGGTGTTTAGCCATCTGGTTGTCTCTTGGTGTTGGCTGCCTTGCTAGGCTCTTGTGGTAGCAGACCTCTGGGACAGCAGATAGAGCTGGTAATCCCTTATGGCAGAAGGTCTCTGGCTGTCTTGGGTGGCAGCAGGCCTCCAGGTAAGCAGGCTGAGCTGTGACCTGGGGAGTGGCGTCCAGATCCAGGATTGCAGGAAGAAGTGTGATTTGGAAGATGAGGGAGTGGGGAGCAGAGGGGGTAGGATAGACCTCTCAGCTGCTAGGCTTATTGGGGTCCCAGCAGGCAGGGGATTAATTATCCCGGGTGGCAGCAGGCATCCTGGGAGGCAGGCTGAGCTCTGGCCCAGGAGTGAAGTGCAGGTCTGGGATTCCCTGTCTCGTTCTCACTCCTGCTGATCCTCCTATACTTCCAAAACACTGTGTCTTCAAGTTTCATATTCTTTTTTTTTTTAGTAGGTCAATGCATGAATTTAATTAGGGTCTCTACAGATGCTTAGTGCCCACTGAGGTCTCTTGAGCACCCCCCGCCCCCAGCAACTGTTAGCTGTCTAAAAATCCTCAGAGTTCACTCACTGAGGCCTCATACATTTTTAACTCCTTCACGGCAAGGTAGCAAAGGCTTCATCACATCCAGAAAATCACAACTTCTTAGAGTTCTAGAGGGTGCTGACACTGTCCTGCCTTAGAGCCTTTCATCCATGTGACTGCACCTTTTCCTCTACCTCTCATATCTTTTCTTCTCCCTCATCCATAATGTTCCTCAACCCATAAGAGGGGTGAAATGACATCCCAATCAGGAGGGAACATTGAACAGTCCCTTATTCTCAATACTGTGACCAGTTAAGATCTTTACAGTATTTACTGCCCAATGCAAGAAAAGAAGTTTCTCCCACGAAGCCAAAAGACGATGTATGACATGTGGGAATACACGGAAATACTTATAATGACAAATTACCTGGACATCATTTTCTTTTCAGCAATGGACTTCCACTTTATTACACAAATTGCTAATTTTTTAAAAAAGGTTATTTACTCATTTAATGTGTAATTATATGTTATATGTCTTAATTAGGGTTTTACTGCTATGAACAGACATCATGACCAAGGCAACTGTTATAAGGACTACATTTAATTGGGGCTGGTTTACAGGTTCAGAGGTTCAGTCCATTATCATCCAGGCAGGAACATGGCAGCATCCAGGCAGGCATGGTGCAGGAGCTGCTGAGAGTTCTACATCTTCATCTGAAGGCTGCTAGCAGAATACTGATTTCCAGGCAGCTAGGATGAGGGCCTTAAAGCCCACATCCACAGTGACACAACTATTCCAACAAGGCCACACTTCTAAATACTGCCACTCCCTGTGCCAAGCATATACAAACCATCACAGTATATAAGCCTGAATGAGTGTGTGTGCACTACATATGTGAAGGAGCTGGTGGAGTCTAAAAGAAAGCTTTTAATGTCCCACAGCCAGAGTTATAAGTGGTTGTGAGCAGCCACGTGGCTTCTGCATGTAGTCTTTGCAGCTTGAGACGTCTCTTCAGACACAAATTTGTCATTTCAGTGTGCTCATTACAGTCACATGTTTTTCTGAAACATAGAAAAGTGAGCACAGGAAATATTCAGCGAGAGCTTTCATTGCATATTTGCTATCAGTATCAGTAAATGATTAAAAGGGTTCTCAGTCAGAATGTATTCATCTGCAGCCCTGCTCTTGTACCTTCTTATCAAAATCGAGATGGGACATATTCACTAATATCAAGTGAAAAGAGCTCAGAGATGCTGCTAAATCTGTAATGTACCGAAGAACACCCACAAAAAGCAAAACCCAGCCTATTCTAGCCAGGATTCCAAACTTCAGAAATACCGCATTATAGTCAGAGGCATACAGCCATGCTCTTAGCAAAATACAAACACGGAGGAACAGTGTGATCCGAGCGGATGTAACAGAGCAGAGGTCATTTCAATTTCACATCAATTTCATCTTTCACCAAATCCTGTAATAGCTCTATCTTTTTTGTTGTAGTGCTGCCTCCCCCAGAGAATTTGATATTGGCATACTGTGGATTTGTTCCTAGTGCATTCAATCTCCTCATACTAGGCCACATTAATAACACAGAATTAGATTCTCCACTCGAAGAGATGTTTCTGGGGAAATGGCGGAGCCATACTCTCTGATGAAAGTGGATATGAAAGCATCCAGCCTGAGCTGCAAAGGCTCTGAAAGGAAGGAGAGTAAAGAGCCCAATTTACCACCATCTGAGCCTGTGGTGGCTTAAAGGAGACAGCACTCATAGATTCAGATAGTTGACCCTCAAGTGGTGCTGCCATCTAGGTAAGTTTGAGAGGTATGATCTTGCTACAAGAAATATGTTACTATAGGTTCCAAAACCTCACGTAATTCCCATTTCCCTCTCCCCTGCTTCTTCCCCTCCCCCTCCCTTCCCTCTCCTTCTTTGGTGCTTAGGGTTTAAGGTGGATGACCTTAGCTTCTACTGCAGCTCCCAGAGCTGCTGCTAGTTCCTCTGTTTCTCTGCCTGCCACAGCACACTCTTATCTCTCTGGAACCATAAGCCAAACAAATCTTCTAAGAGTTGGCTTTGTCAATGGTGATTTGTCACGGCAATAATGAAGTAACTATCAGAACAGCTGAAACAGCTCTGCTCACTTGGGCTCAGCCCTTCTTTTCCCAGGAACAATAGTCTTCAGCATCAGGGGCCTAAATTTAGAGATGACAGTTCAGCCTTGTGGCCTGACCCTCTTGCAGATGTGACGTATTAAAAGGGTGAGTGACACTGGTCACTAGAAGGGCACTCCAGGCCAGGCCAATCCAACAAGCCCACTACCCTTGAAGGATGAAATCCATGCTCATGCCTGGGCCTGGTGGCTGGGACGCTACTGAGTGCCTCAAAGTAAAACAAAGCAATCTAGATGGTAGTGTTCCTCTAAACATGAACAACTGATGTATGTTCTTGCTGCTCGACCTCAGAAAGTCTGATTTTTTCCATTTGTTTTTTTTGAGTAAATCAAGTTGTATTACTCCACTCTTCTATCTTCCTTCTCCCACTTCGTCCGTCTGGCCTCCCCTCCCAAATTCTCCAGTCCGATCACCTTTCTAAACAGTTTGCTCGTTTGTCTGGGCAGCTGAGGCAGCTATGGGAGCCACAGCAGACAGAGAACACAGGAGACTCAGGCAGCTGGGCCCTCGGCAGGACTGTTGTGGGTGATCGTTGGAATCTTTATCCTCCAGGGACAGTTTCACTGTTCCAAAAGATGGTGATGTTTCAGAGAACTGAGACAAGCGTGTGGTGGTGTCTCTGGAGGCTAAAGCGTGGGTGCCAAGTGGTTCCAAATAGCTGGGTTCAGTTTGTCTCAGGGGCACCTCTGCAGGTTCTGCCTGCTTCTAGTCAGCACCTAGAGGGCACACATGAGTTCCTGACCTTGTTCTCTACATTGTCCTGAGCCTTTCTGTGCTGGCTGTGAGGTGACTGCAAACAAGAATGTGTCCAGCAGGGGGCACAATATACATAGATATTCTCCAGGAACACAGTCTTGGCTGGGAAAGAGAGCTAGACTTCAGGTTCTCAAAATACTGTTTTCCTGTGCATTCCTACGTATTCCTTGCTTTGAAAACTAAACAAATATTAATGTTTTTTCATAATTAAGTAAATTTTATTTAGCGGGAACAGTTGGGGGGGAAGGTGAGTGTTGCTCTGCTATTCAGGCTGGCCTGAAGCTCCTGAGCTCCGGTGATGCTTCCGTCTCAGACTCCCAAGCATGGAACTGGATACAGAAGCGTACAACAGTGCCAGGCTTCCAACCAGATTTCACCTAGTGCTTTTAGGCAGAAAATCAATTTCCTGAAACCTTTCATTTCCTTCTCTTTTAGTATTAACTATAGAGATAATGCCATATCAGGCACATTACACAGCTGCCTTTTTTTTTGAAACAATTGATTTTTTAATATGTGTACGCCCATCTGCTGATATACAGGTGTCTGCACATGAGTGCATGCGCCCAAAGAGGTCGTGGGGTGTGCCCCTCCCCCAAGATGGAGTTTACAGTCAGTCGTTAGCCATCTGATGTGGCTTCTGGAAGCTTCTGGTTCTCTGGAAGAGTAGCATGATGCCCTTAGCCATCTCTCCATCCACACACAGCTTCTTAAACTGTGGCTTGATGCCTCATATAGAAGCTTACAACTAAACATGAACATCCTCAATCCTGTGAAATGTCACAACCAGGATGTCAAGGGATGAGACACAGGAGAGGTAGGTGACTCGGTGGGAAAGGACTTGTCATGCAATACGTAGGTCTTCAGTCTGAATCCTCACAACCTATGTAAAAGCTGGATACATGGTGAGAGGGCCTGAAATCCCAGTGCTTCTATTGGAAGGCAGCATGCAGAGATGACAAAATGTCCAGAACCTCCAGGACCAAGGAGTCTGTTATACAGTAAGAGAATAATAGAGAGGCCATCTAAAGTGAGATGGTGTGGAAAGACTCATCTGAGGTTTTCCACTCACCTAATACGCACACAGGGACATTCATGCTTCCCCATTTTCTCTACCTGCCCCCTACCATGAGATCAGGTGAGCCCCATCCCCTTCAACATGTCAGGGAATCTAAGCAGGGACACTCCAATGAGGATGTTTGGAGACATTTCTGGCAGAAGTGAACTGAAGCAGGGAATCGGAGAAGTCCCTCCCAAGTCCTGAATTTCTGCATCATCTTTGCATCCTCGCATAATGCAGAGACAGAGATCTCTGCTATCTCTTCCTTTCCCACAGGTCCCTGGTTCAGTTCATCAGAGATATGTCCTTGTGAACCCATCTGAGTCGTGTAGATTGTGATGACTCCATCTATGAGTGACGTGTGAGATGTGTCTATGAAAGCTTCACTGTCCTTCCTAATTCATCCCTGTATTTGTCCCTACATTCTGTACCAGGGACCTGGGTACAATTAGAAATGCATTCAGAGTCAGGTAAGGTAGCCTTCTCTTGTAACCCCAGTACTCTGGAAGCTGGGACACAAACACAATTCTGGTGCAATCTAGGCTATAAAGTGAGTTCCAAACTAGACTGGGCTACACAGTTCGAACCTGGGTGAGTGAACAAATGGGCATGCCAATGAGAAAACTGTTCACAGTGGTCCAGGAGCAGCTATGATCCGAACAACTTGGATGTTCATAAAGGAGGATAGCAAGTGTTTTGCCATCCTAGGTGACTTAATAAGATTCCATTTGAAAGCAACATTAACAACACAAGCTTGTATGTGACTACTAACATTTTTCAAGACAGGGTCTCCCTATATCGCTCTGCCTGTTATCCTGGAACTCACTATGCAGACCAGGCTGACCTTAAACACCCAAAGGTCTGCCCACCTCTACTTCCCACATGCTGGGATTAAACGTATGTGCCATTATGCCTGGTTGTAACTATTCATTTTAATAGTCTACCTAATTATTTTAGAAAAGTCTAGGACATTAGTAAAGGTTACACTTTGGGTCACTGTGTAAGGGCATTTTCAAAGCGGATGATGTCATAAGATTTCTGATCTAATCTCTGAATGGGTCCCTTGAGGAATCATAGATAAAGTCTGATAGTGTTGGAGGTGATTACGTGGGAGGCAGAGATTTTTTTGAACAATTTGCTCTTTTGAGCCATGTACTTGGGATTGTTTCTTGCCTTGGAGTCTTCCTTCCTGTAGTCCTTGTTTAGATGTCGTTACCCTCTAAAAAGTGAGGAACAGCCTCGCCTACATGCTTCTGCCCCATGATGTTCTGCACAAAGCATATGGAACAAGCATCCATCGATGGAACCCGCTGAAACTGTGAGCCCAAAGTCAACTTTCTTTCTTTATTTCTCTCAGGCAGCTGTCTGTCAGTGATGAAATGCTGACTACACCTTCAGTGTAGCTCAGTGGTGGAGCACTTGTCTGGAATGCAGGAGGTCCTGGATTTCATCTATAGAACCAGACAGGACTACTTACTTCAAAAACGGAAAGATGAGAGGATTAAAGTAACTTTTGATCTTCATAGAAAAGTATGTCTGTCCACACTCAACCCTGGGCTCTCATGAAAAGAGAATGGGATGTGTAATAAAGCAACGTCAGTGTCCTATAGCACAGAATTTGAACCTGTCACCTACGAGGGACAAGAGAGGAGGCATGTGTTGATCAGATAGTAGGAGAGGGATATGCTCTGACACCTTTCTAGTGGAACATGGCAGGTGACAGATCATCAAAATGTTAACTTGTGTATATGTGTATAATTACAGAGGAAAATGTGTTGAAACAAACAAGATTCTTCTCGGGACTCATATATGGGTAAGAGAAGGACAGTGTGCTTCCCTGAAGAGAATGATGCAGGACACATGATTCCTAAGACAGGTGTAGGGAAGGCATTAGGGATATGCCTTACTCAGTAGAACATTGATACTCATTTTAGTTACATTATTTGTGTGTGTATGTGTGTGTGCGTGCATGTTTGTGTGTGTGTGTGTGTGTATGTGTGTGTGTGTATGTGAGGGTGAGTGAATGTTGACCAAAAACCACTTGCAGCTATAGCATCAGGTGTGGTAGTGCCTGATGCTTCAATCCTCTGGCAGAGATCTGCCACTTCATCCATCATTGGAAAGAGGAGATGATGACCATTCAGTTGCATTGTGTTGCGTTATGTGGACCAAAGAAGGAAAACGCAGAGTATGTAGAAGAGTTGTCCAGTGTCACATGTCTTTCAGGAGAAGTTCAAGTCACAGTGGAATTGTAAAATCCTATTCTACCTCTCAGCTGTTAGTGGGTTCTTCATCAAGAGAGGCCTGGACTTGTCCAGGTCCATGCCATGTATCTAGGCTACAGTATGCAACAGAAGAGGGAAGCCGGAATGGCGTGTGTCCATGCTTTCCTGTCACCTGGTGCCTTCCCATTGCCCATCCCAAAGATCTGCTTTCGATGAGTGTGCAAGTGTTTCTGCGCACATCCTGAGCTCATGCACCGGGCTCTCATCTGGAGGAATTTCCTTCCCATCCTGTGTTCTTTGGCATCTTTTTAACACTGAAGCAAGTCTCTTCTGTGGCATATTAAAAAGAACATCCCTGTATTTTTTCTAATGGTAATATTAAAATATATTTCATTATGACATTTTATAGAAATACATAATGTATTTTGATCATATATATGTATGTTACAATTAATTTGATCATGTATAGATCCCAACTACCATCTTTTTTTTCTTTTCATTTTTCTTAGTTTTGCATGTTTGTTTTTCAAGATAGAATCTCTACGTAATAGCCCTGGCTGTCCTGGAGCTCACTCTTTAGACCAGGCTGGCCTTGATCTCATAGGCCTGTCTCTGCCTCTCAAGTGCTGAGATTAAAGACGTGCACCAGCACAGCCGGCTCCAATTACCCTCTCCTGATTCCCACTCACGCCGATGCCCTTTCTCATCACCACTAGTCTGTCTTCTATTACGTGTTGATTTGTATTGGAAGGACCCAGTGAATTCAAATGGGGTTGCTTGCAGTAGTGCAGAGCTGCATTAGCTTCACCTGCTGGAAACTTCACTGTCTTCATATCCTCAGGGAGGGGCAGAATTTGGTGAGCCCATCGCCCCATGACAGGATGTTGAAAAAAATTCTCTACGTGTAGTTTGAAAGGCAAACATTTCCAGATACGGCTCTCGCATTTTCTTCATGTGTTCATTACAGTTGAAAAAAGGATTTCATTATTTGCACATAAATGAAAAGGAACACGGGTGTTTAAATGGGAAAGGACTGGCCTAAGCCAGCCGTGTTTCCAGGGCTACAATGTTTGCCTTTATAGTCTTAATAGACTGTCATTTGCGCAAGCAGAAGAGATGTAATTACGAGTGTGGAGCAGAGAAGACTAGGCAAAGAAAAGCGCTGGAGGAACCCACAGGCTCTGGGAAAGGCAGGTATTCTATGAAATAAATGCAAGGCTGCACACGGAAGCTGGCGGTGCATCCGTGGACAGGAAGTGAAGGGTGACTAGGATGAAGGAGACAGTACCACATGCACCATGACGGGGTGTGCAGAGGAATGCAGCAGGGGACGGGGAAGAGAGAAAGGAGACATAGTGATCTAGGTATCAAAGAACCTCGTGCCAGAGGTGGTATCACACAAGATGCTGGTGAGAACACCTCAGGTGGAATTGGGCAAGGTGTCACAGGTACCAGGCTTGCTTGCAACAAGACAAGTTGATGGTCACCAATCCTGAGCTATCATTCATTCATTCAGCTTCCCTAGTCATGCCTAAGGAAGGCAGAGAATTGTGTCAGATTCCCTATAGCTGGAGTTACAGGTGTTAGTGAGCACCCCACTCTGGGTGCTGGCAACTGAACTCAGGCTCCCTAAAAAAAAAAACCAGCAAGGGCCATTAAGTATTGAGACATCTCTCCAGCCCCCTCTTTCTTTCCTGTTGTTTCTTATTTGGCTTTAGGTTCTGAGACTGTGTCTCTTTCTGTATTGTAGAAAGGTCTAGGTGCCGTGATCGTACAGAGACCTGAGATTGTATACATGCCTCAATACACTCAGATGTAAAGGACATTTAAATGGTGCAATCATGATATTGAGTACTTTCCCCCATGATTCATTCTTTGCATTCACTCTTCAATTGTACCCTCACTGCCCTCCAACTCAGAGATCCCTTAACCCTCTAAATGTGGCTGGAATTTGGAACCGTGGAATCTCCAAATTCATAAACAATCAGGTACTTCTGAGGATTTCTCTGGGCTGGGACTGTGGAGCAGGTAGTTCTCAAGTGTAGACAACATCCTGAAGGAGATCACAGAGGCAGGGTTCAGCAGAGAAAAAGTCCTGTCATTTCCAGTCAGGGGAGTGGACCATTCACAGAGCAGAGACCTTCTGGTCTATCCTGCTTGGGGAATGGGTGTTAAAATGCAAGCAAGCATCAGGAAGCTCTGTAGGAGAAGGCCTAGAGAAGCCATCATCTGAACTCAGAGAGCATTGAAGACGTGGACACCTTCCCATAGTCTGGGCTACTGATTACAGAGCTGGTGAAGCTGCTGCTCGAGCCAAGAATTTCTCTCATTTGTGCTGGTCTTTGTTACTATGACTCTAACCACAAAACTACGCCGGCTGAGAAAACACGTGGTAGTGTAAGTCAGACCAGGCACACATTGCTGGAGAGCTTACAAGCTCAGGGAATGGACCCAAGATGATTATTTTGATTAAAGGCCTTAGTATGGAACTGCCCTTTAAACTGATATCTTTGTATCCATAGCTTAGTATAGCATCTGACTGTTCATCAGGAAAGTTTCTTTGTGCAATGGATGTTGGCTGATACAGAAGCACACACAACTGACCACAGTGCAGAATAGATGTCTGTTTAGCCACATCATATTCATGTGTGTGTGTGCGTGTGCATGTGCGTGTGCATGTGCGAGTGTGTGTGTGTGTGTGTGTGTGTGTGTGTGTGTGTGTGTGTGTGTGTAAAGAGATAGAGAAAGAGAGATTATGGCACCTGGACTCAGGGCAGAAGAGGGGATAGAAAGCTTGTAAGAGACAGAAGACAGGGAGGATCAGAGGAATACAGTGTCCTATACACAAGACAGGACTGCTGCACTTTTGAACTCATAGCAGCAGAGTTTGAGTGCGTACGACCTGTACAAGATGATGCTAGTCACCATTAGAGCACAGAAGAGGAGATGCGTCACAAGCAGTTTATGGCTTCGGAGGGAGGAAGAGTTAGCTTTTTTCAAGAGTGTCGCCTCTGGCAGATTGACTACAATCCAGTGAATAGTCCTATATTCGTGAGGTATATGGCAGCACAAATTGGACTTGATTGGTCATTCAGAGAAAAAGAAGATTTCAGAGGAGTTAGGAAGAAGAGCGAATATAATCAAAATAAATGCTATGAAATTCACAAGGAATTATTTAGAATAGCAAAGGCAAAGAAGGGATGATGAAATGTGGGAGAAATAGTCTTCCCCATGGAAGAACACACCAATTGGTATCCGATACCAAATGGTCAGTGCTGAAAACACACATACAACTGTGCTCCTGGTGAGTTGTGAGCTTCCAGCCACACATACACACACACACACACACACACACACACACACACACTAGCTTATTTTTGAAATGCCTTGGCTAGCTCAAAGGCTGGGCAGTTCTAATCCTCTGCCCGGCTATCATAGATTTCCCTCCAGTACTCCTGACTCAACACCCTCTTAAATCTCTTATCTATCTTTGCTGCCCTGTTCCTTCTGGGTGCTCCCTAGTCTTTGCTGCCCAAGATGCTTCTGGGTAGCCCTTTGGGGGGGGCACATTCCTTCTCACATATATTTCGGACAATTTTCCTTCTGCAGCTCTAAATTTGACCTGTCTCCCTCTGAAACATGGTGATCCTCCTCTATGCTCCTCTCTCCAGCATTCAAGCCTGCGCAAATCTAAGTGTCCGCCTAGCCTTTAGCCACTGGCATCTTTATTAATCAATCAAAACCCAGTTGTGAACCTTTAGTGTTTGGGCATACAGATTCCCGATTAAATCAAAGCATTAGAACCAATCCCCAACATACAAGAATCATTATACACACCAAGGCTGTTGAGTTTAGAAATATATGTGTATATACATGTGCATATACTCATTTAACAATAATTAGTAAACAAAAGTGGGCATGAATTTGAAAGAGAGAAAGGAAGGTATACATGGGATGATTTGGTAGGAGGGAGGGGGAACAGGAAAATACTATAATATATAGTATCTATAATATATATAATAATATATAATAAATACTATAATAGTATAATCTTAAAATAAAAACAACTAAAATAGTATATTAAAATCAACTTTAAATTGTGTTTTCTTCATCTGCAGAATTTTTTATGATAAAGTTTTTATAAATTTAACAAACAATAGATGAAAGTAATGAACAGGAATTAGACAGTATCCATCTCGACATATTGGAAGCCATGGCAACAGGATTAGCAACTCTGGAGGCAAATTTTTCATTCACATCACGAAGACCTCATATTTTAGTGAAGAGAAACGCTATCATTAAATTCTATGAAAAAGAGTCACAGGAATGGCACTTTGACTAACAGTATCTACATAAGATAGTTCTGCCGTCTGATGTAAGGCATTATAATTTAATGGAAAATGCTTAATATAGGATCTCTAGATCTGATGGTGAATCCAATTATATTTTTATAGGCAAATTTAACAAACTTCCACCACTTGAGTGTCTAAGTACATTTCTGTGATATTTTTACTGTATTCATGATGTTCTAAAAGCTTCAGCATCCTCTCTTTGCAATCATTTTCCTCATCCTAATAGGACCTCTTGTGTATTAATAGACACTTTTCCATTGCCTTCTCCTCGGTGACGCATAGCTTATCTAATCTAAAATCTTTCCAACTGATTTGGCTGTTTTAGACCTTTTATTTCAGAATAGCCATCACAGAATGTATTTAACAAAGGCTAGCGGAAGAGGAAATTGGGGGCTGCAGATTCAAGTCCTGGGGTGGTTGATCTCTTCACCCAGCCCTGCCCCAAACAGAAGAGTAGTATGCTCAACAACTGCATCTTTGACATTTCCCTCTGAAGTAAAGGAGGGTGGGAAGAGGGGACCCGCTACAGGTGAGAAGCCATAGCATGAAAAGGAACTGGGAGACACCCAGGTTTGTCTGAACCACAATTTCCTGTTAACTAGATTAAGCATTCTAGTGTAATTTCTTTTTCATAATATTGTAGACATTCTTCTGTGATTTGTTCATCCTTGCCCACTCTTCCTCAAAGAAACATGGGCAAATATCCTGGAAGACTTAGAAAAGACAAACTTGTAAACATAACCACTCTGCTGGACATATATGTGTCATTCAGCTCAGACTGCCCTCTGTGTTAGAAGACCTCAGTGGTGCACCTAGGAACTCAAGATAACCTGTCCTGGGCAATGTTTGGGCCACATGGGAGACCTGAGCAGTGGTCTCTTCTCAAGCATGCCAGAGCTGCTGGTGCTCTTATTTGTTCTTCTCTCCCACTTATAATGGCCTGAGTGTCACCAAATGATACTAAGTGTCACTAGGTCACCAATCTGAAGTCTTCAGGGTTGCTGTATATGAACATCCTGAGAATTTGTGTGTGGAGAGATCTCCAGACTTATGGAGGTCCAGTGAAGACCATGGTCTTGGTCCCAAGTGCCCTTCTCTGGTTCCACTTTCTGAGAATTCTTTCTGGCCCTTGATAACTCAGTTACTTCTGCCTGCCCTCAAGCTTGTTCACCTCACCTTGTGATTTTTCTCTAGTTCATGAATATATCCCCCAGGGCTCTTTGAACAGGTCCTATATGTCTTCATGACACTGGGGTTAGTTTGATGTTAAGACACAATCTGGAAGTGGGGCAGTGGTGGCGCACGCCTTTAATCCCAGCACTTGGGAGGCAGAGGCAGGCAGATTTCTGAGTTCGAGGCCAGCCTGGTCTACAGAGTGAGTTCCAGGAGAGCCAGGGCTACACAGAGAAACCCTGTCTCGAAAAACCAAAAAAAAAAAAAAGGAAAGACACAATCTGGTTGTCTCCAGGCCAAAGGTCCAATGTTGTATAGAGAAAGACAGTGGAGGGACAGTAACAGTTAGCACCTGAAATTGAGTTGTTCTCTTCCTCACCCTGCGATTAGCTGTGTCTGAAGGGTTGTCTAGAAGTAATGGTTAGTGAGGGGGGTTCAGCATGTATGAAGTGACTCTGAGTCCCTAAGAGTGGCTCAGCTACTGTCGTGAGGAATTTCCAAAGAGGAGAGAGAAGCATATTGGCTTTGGCAGGCATGAATACAATCAGTACTCACCAGTCTGAAGAAGGAGGCTGGCAGATGGGCACTGTTCAGCCAAAGAGGTGATGGATATGTGAGAGCTCCCCGTCTCAAATTGTTCGCTTCAGTCTCTTTCTTCTATATTTGATCTATCCACACACCTTTCTCAATAACCTTACAACTTTTCCATCATTTATAAAGAAGACATTAAAGTTTAAAAGCATGTCTTTAAGCACTTTCACTTCAATTTCTAATAACCTTCAGATCAAAATAGTATTGAAAAGCAAACTCATAATGACCCTCCATTTGCTCCCCAGGTGGTTTCTAAGCAACTGTGATGAGAAATTCTCCCTAGCCCAGTCACATGTGAAAACAGTGGCCAGCTATGTCCTCTAGGCTGTACTTCCAGGACACAGATCTCCCACTGTCTCCCTTCTGAGAGCAATGCGTTTACTCTTCTGGCAGGAAGAGGATCCAGGGTCCTTGGGTCCCACAATAAGCCTTATTGCTGCTACTGTCTGTTTAGTTTTTCATTTCTTTTTAAAAGTGAATTTCTTACTTTCTTCTTATGAATTAATTTTTAGGTTAAAATAGAAAGCAATAAAATTCCTTATGGCATCTTCATCCTATACGTGTATCTTTATAAATGCACATTCACATGTATGTGAACAGGTGAGCTCTTCCTTGTGGGTGCACGTAAAGTATGAGAGCTGATAGCACTTCTCTACCTGATTTTCTGTCACTGAAACTGGAGGTCAGAGTTTAGGCTAAAAGTTAGATCCCCAGGATCTGTGTGTCCCCTCCTCTCAGTACCAGGGTTGCAGGTTTGGGCTGGCATGCCTGGCTTTTACATGCATAATGAACATCCAAACCCAGACTCCATGCTAGACCAGGAAGCACATTACCCAATGACCCATCTCCCAGACCCAAATGATTTGTGTGTTCTTGACATTTCTTTTATCAAAATAATTAGTCCATTACGCTATAATTTAGCTTCACTCACAATTTCAAGACAGAGCGAACACAGCTAGATATTTTGCAATAATGTAGCTCAAATACAGAGTTCTTATTAACTGCTGGAACCTCCTACGCACGGCCTTCACTCTGTACATTTCTGTCTTTAAATGCTCTGCAGAATGTCCCATTGAGCTCTGCTTAGAAAAATAAAAGGTTACCTTGGCCTGAAGGTCCAGAGACTTTTACATTCTTTACACAAACCACTTCTAAAGTTTCAAAAACTTCACAGACTGGTTTATCAGAAGCAACCCTACTCAGGATGAGAGCTTTCTGTACCATCTTACTTCGTTGCCTGACTAGATTCCTAACCCAAGCAACTGAAGTAAGAAAGGATTTATTTTGGCACACAGTGTTGAGGAGACTCAGTAGGAACACTGTAAGAAGAGACCTGGAAGCTAACTCTCTGTCTTTGGTGACAGGAACTTGTAGCATGTCTCATTTCTCGTGTATCAGCTGAGTGGAAAACAGAAAGCAGAAATCAGAGATCCTGGGAAGAAAACTGACTTAGCCTCTACCTGTTAAGCCCCACTGCTGTGGCTCAGAATCTAACTCTTAGGGTTCATGTCCTAAAGGTTTCCACAGGCTGAGACCCAAGGCTCCAGCACATGAGCATCTCGGTGGACATTTCGTATTAGCTGTCCCCTGAGAGGCTCAGGCAGCACCTGACTAATACAGATGCAGATACTCACAGCCAACCATCGGAATGAGCACAGGGACCCCAATGAAAGAGTTAGAGGATGGATTGAAGGAACATAAGGGGATTGCAACTCCATAGGAAGAACAATATCAACTAACCAGACCCCTCAGAGCTCCCAGGGACTAAACCACCAACCAAAGAGTATACAGCTCAGTCTGCCTTTGATACCTCTCCATGATAAACAAAGAGCCAAACTAGTCTGTGCATTTTTTTTCATGTAGCACCTAAAAATCCAAACTCAGTTCCTCCTGTCTGCACAGAAGATGTAACAGCAGAGCCATCTTCTTGTTCCTTATATTAACCTCAGCATCCACCAGCCAAGCACCAGGGACTAGAGCTACATCGAACTATGCTACCTTCTGGTTACATTTTATTGCTTGCAGCAGGGACCGAGTGTCCCAGGTCCTCGACATGCTTGCTTTCACTTGTTATGTCCTGCATGATAGTTAATGTTCTCACATTAAGAGGCTCTAGAATCACCTAGGAGACTTCTAGAAACAATCAACGCGTTCCACAATGTGGCAGGATACAAAATCAACTCATGAAAATCGGTACCCAAGCCAAGCATGCTGAGAAAGACATCATGGAAACACTCCAATTCAGAATAGCCTTAAAAAATATATCTAGTAATAAACCTAGTGAGATGAAAGGATGTTTCAGTGAAAACTTTAAATCTCTGAGGAAACAGTTTGAGGAAGACATTTGAATATGGAAAGATTTTCTTTCCATGATGATGGATAGGTAGCAATAGCATTGTGGAATTGACCATCTGACCAAAACCAATTTATATATTCAACGCAATCCACCATCAAAATGACCATGATGTTCTTCACAGAACTAGGACAAAAGACTACAGAGAGTCAAAGTAATATCGAGCAGAAGAAACAATGCTGAAAGGATTTGGCTAGCCTAGAACTCAATCTATAGAGCAGGCTAGCTCACAAAGATCTCCTGCCTTCTCAGTGAATGTATCAAAGATATAGGACTTTGGACTAAAATAAGCACCTTAGACTAGGGCAGCTAGCCTGCTCAGTCTGGAATGGTTTGAAGAGGGACACAGAGTTGAACATAGGCAGAAGACTGATAATCTCTGGCCTTTAAACTTTATATCTATGCTGTAGGCTGAAGCATATGGCTTCTTTAAAAGTCTTACTTTTTTTTTTTTTTTTGCTTATTCTAAGGTTAGAAACCACTGGCTTGGGCGATTAACATCTGTTGCCTAGCAGCAGGGGATTAAGTGGAAAATTTATTGCTAACACTCTGTTTTCTGGCCAGGAAGCCAAGAGCCCTGTACTGATTTGGCTGGTTAACTGTTTGTAAACCAGAAAAGAAACTCACACAGAAAACACATACACACCGAATGGAAAAGAAAATAGCTACATCGCCTTTGTTTATTGCTTTCAACCCTATATATCCTTAATGCAAAATGTTCTCTAAGTAAGAAAGAATTATCTCATAGATAAAATGTTACATAAACGGGGAGTTACAGAAGGATGTTGATTCAAATCAGTGTTTCATTCTGATATGTTCATTTGAAGTTCAAAGCAACAATTTCACATGGCCTTGCCTTATCATAGTGCATACCCATGGCTTTATCCTTGGACCTGAATGTTTTTCCTTGAACAACAATTTGTCCCAAGCCTATTTCTTTTTTTAGTGTGATTACGAAAGCTCTTTGTATTTCTTATGAAATACAATGGCCTTTATTTATCATTATGAAGAGTGGGCACATTCTCTTCTTGATTCCAGGATCATCTAGGGGACAAGTCTCTGCCCACGCCTGTGAGTGATAATCTACATTACGTAGCGTATACTCAAAAACTGTGAGGCAAAATGAATACTTCCTTCCTTCGGTTGCTTTTGTCAGGTGTTTTGACAAAGCACCAAGACTAGGAGCTAATGTACCTGTCGCTTTAATATCTCCCATTTTAATGGGTATGTGGCATTTACATGTGCAATATCTATAATGACAGTGATGCTGCCGAGCAAGTGTTCGTGTGCTTAGTGTCAACTGAATATCTTTGCTCGATTCTTGGGGTTTTCTTTTCTCTTTTATGTTTGTTTTGTTTTGTTTGGGGTTTCTGCAGACTAAACTCAGGGCCTTAGGCGTGCTGGAAATTTATAGAGCAGTGAGCTATATTCTCCAAATTTGTTGACTTGTTAATTTATCTAATAGCCTTTTGAAGTCCCTTCTAAGCAACATTTGCTCGTTCGGGAATCACATCATTTATTTGCTGTGCTTATTTCTGGGAGTTTTGTATTCTTGTGCTACACCATTAACCCTGATTGAGCCTAGTTCATTTTTTAATATAGTAAGAGGCTGGGACCCAAGGACATTTTGTTGTCTGCTGATCTCCAACGATCCCAGCATCATTTACCTCAGCACATTGCTCTGGTCCCTTATACAATTGCCTGTTGGTGTGACAGTTTGTGTCTGGGCTCCCCACTAAGCCCTATTCATCTACATGTTCTTTCTTTTCTTCGTGAGATATAGGGCCTCACTGTGCTACTCATGTTGGCCTTACACTTGGGATCAATCACTCCCACCTGCTTCCATACCTAACAAGCTGGGATTCCATTCAGGAAGCCTCACACTTGTTGTTGTTGTTGTTGTTGTTGCTGTTGCTGCTGCTGCTGCTGCTGCTGTTGTTCTCCTTCTCCTCCTCCTCCTCCTACTCCTCCTCCTTCTTTTTATTCAGAGTCCTTCTATGTGTTCCGTCTGTGTTGAAATTTGCCATGTAGATCAGCCTGGCCTCAAGTTCATGTTGACCATCTTTCATTTTCATCTTCCGTGGTGTTATTACAGGAGAGCACCATCTCATGTGGACTCTGATCATGTTTAACTCTGATCTAAGTCATCATGGCTTAGATCTAGTTCTTCAAGTCAGTCCACCCCAAATCTACTCCATCTATGAGCTGCTGGAGCCAGTGCTGCAGAGCCAGATCCAGGAATAAGCCATTGCCATTGAGGATGAAATCCTGAAGTACAGATTTGATGGAAGCCGGCACCTGCCACCTCAAAACAGTTCCGAGAATCCTGAGAATCCTATGTAGGCACCAAAGGGAGTCAAGGTGGTGGTAAAGGAGTCTGTAGGTCCCACAGTGTCCCCTGGAAAAAAAATAGAGAAGGGCAAGTTCATGAGAAGATGCTTTTTTAAAGTGGACTCACAAAATTGGAAGGAAAGATGGTAGAAAAAGGCCAAGTGAGTAGTGATGCTATGGCTTATGCTGTAGCCAGAAACCATGTGGAGATTCATCATCTGGTCTGCTGCTGACTGTAAAGGGCAAGAAGTTTTTGCAGTGGTATCAATGACTGTGGACTCACAGTTGGGAATGAGAGACATAGAAGGCTTCTGTGACAACTTCTGTCCCCATCCCCACCTCACCCCAAAAAGAAACTCTTTGAAAAGAACTTCTAAGAACTGTGACAGGAATGCTAAAGTGTAGCTCTTCACAGTTTGATGGCTTCTGGTGGGATTGGGAGGTTAGAGAAAGGACTCAGTTATCTTTAAGGGGCTAGCCACCAGGAGTTTGTCCTTCCTCCAGTGAGTATATGGACAACACAAATTGGACCTAGTATTTTTTTTCTTCTTTTGTTTTTAGGAAGGTCATAAGGGTAAGGGTGGACCTGGAAGGACTGGGAAGTAAATAGGGTTGGGAAAGGCGTTATGTGAAATTTCCAAATAATCAATAAAAGCATTAAGTTTAAATTAAAGACTAGGAAGCTCTGAGAATCATCATCTTCAAAAATCAGGCGAGGGAAAGTGTCCAGGCTATGAGGAAAGGAATGAGACAGAAGAAGTAGAGAAGTGAAAGTCGGAGATGCAAGAAAATAAGGAAAGGGAAGGAAGAAGAGAGAGGGAGGAAAGGAGAGAGTGTGTGTAGAAGAAGGGAGGGGAGAGATCAAGACTTTTTAAGGACAACAGCGAGGCATCCTGACTCTGCAGATGTCCGATTTAGGTATCTCAGCAGGATCCAGAGTGCTCCCTACTATGCTGAAGACCTCAGGAACCATGCCAAAGCCACAGAGCAAAGCAAGGACTGCCTTCATTCAGACCCAGCCGCCCCATGCAACCATGGCTGATGCCTTTCTGGAACACATATGCCACCTGGACATTGACTCTGCGCCCATCATGGCCCGCAACACTGGCATCATTTGTACCACTGGCCCTGCTTCTTGTGGAGATGCTGAAGGAGATGACTAACTCTGGAATGAATGTGGCCCAACTGAATTTCTCTCTTGGAACCCATGAGTACCATGCAGAGATGATCAAGAATATCTGTGCAGCCACAGACAGCTTCTGATCCCATTCTCTACCATCCAGTTTGGGTGGCTCTAGACACAAAGGGACCCGAGATCCAGATGAGGCATCAAGGGTAGCAGTACTGTAGAAATGGAGATACTGAAGGGAGCCTGGACAACAGCTACATGGGAAACAGTGATGAGAGCATCCTGCGGCTAGACTCTAAGAACATCTGCATGGTGGTGGAGGTGGGCAGCAAGATCTACGTGGATGACAGGCTCATTTTGATGCAGTGAAGGGGAAAGGTGCTGACTACCTGGTGACAGAGGTGGAGAATGGTGGCTCCTTGGACAGCAAGAAGGGGGTGAACCTGCTGGGAGCTGCTGTGGATCCCCCCCCCTACTGTGTCAGAAAAGGACATCCAGGATCTGAAATTTGGAATGGAGCAAGATGTAGACATGGTATTTGTGTCTTTCATCCACAAGGTAGCCAGTGTGCATGGGATTAGGAAGATCCTGGGAGAGAAGAGCAAGACCATCAAGATCATCAGTAAAATTGAGAACCACGAAGTTGTCTGCAGGTTTGATGAGATTTTGGAGGCCAGTGATGGGATGGGGTGGTTCATGGTGACCTGGGTACTGAGATTCCTTCAGAGAAGGTCTTTCTGACTCAGAAAATGATGATTGGACAATCCAAGAAAGCCGTGAAGCCTGTCATCTGTGCCACAGAGATGCTGGAGAGCATGATCAAGAAGCCATGCCCCACCCGTGCTGACGGCATTGATGGTAGCCAACCAAGTCCTAGATGGAGCAAATTGCATCATGCTGTCCGGATAAACAGCCAAAGGAGACTGCACTCTGGAGGCTGTTGGCATGCGGCACCTTATTGCCCATGAGGCAGAAGCTGCCATCTACCACTTGCTTTCTTGTGCCTATTAACAATGGCCCCATAGAAGCTGCGGAGGGCTGGTGCCTTGGAGGCCTCCTTCAAGTGCTGCAGTGGGGCCAGTATTGTGCTCACCAAGTCTGACAGGAGTGCTCACCAAGTGGCCAGGTACAGCCCTCATGCTCCCATCGTTGCTGTGACTCACAATCCCCAGACAGCTCACAAGGCCCATCTGTACCTCTGCGTCTTCCCTCTGAGCTACAGGATGCCTGGACTGAGGATGGTGACCTTCATGTATACTTGGCCATGAATATTGGCAAGGCCCGAGGCTTCTTCAAGAAAGGAGATGTGGCCATTGTGCTGAGCAGGTGGCACCCTGGTTGTAGCTTTGCCAACACCATGCATGTAGTGCCTGTGCCTTGATTGGCCCTCCGGAGCCCCTCTTCTAGCCCCTGCCCCATCCCCTCCCCAATCCCATCCATTAAGCTAGCAATGCTTGTAGTACTCACTCTTGGCCATAGTGTGGCGCTAGTGGGCAGGGACACCAGGAGAAATGAATGCCTGTGAAACCCCGCAACAGAGCCCAGCTATCTATCATATGACCCTATCCGAGCCAGGAGTGAAGGAGGGATGCGGGAATGGAAACCTTCTGACTTTGTCACAAAAGGGCAGCAACATCTCTGTATACTTTGCTCCTATAGAAAGTTACCCAGCAAATTCCTAGCCTTGGTCTGGAGTCTGGAGACAGCAAGAGTAGGGGCTGAGAGCATGGGGTGGGTCCAGGGTTCCAGCGAAGATTACTTTTGGCCCCGGCCCCGGCCCCGGCCCCGGCCCGGCCCCAGCCCCGGCCCCGGCTCCGGCTCCAGCCCTGGCCCTGGCCCCGGCCCCGGCCCTGGCCCTGGCCCTGGTCCTGTCCCTGACTTGCTTTCTCAACAGCTTTGGCCTCCCCCACATCTTGTGCACTCCACTCCTCTGCCACTGCAGACAAGCTCCGCCTTGTATTCTGCAGCAGCTCCAGGCCTGTTGCTATAGTGACCACCTGAATGTCAATAAACAGCAGCTACAGCAAAGCAAAACAAAACAAAACAAAAACCAAGAAAAACAAACAAACAAAGATTTTTTTTTAAAAGGGCATTCCCTGAGTGACCTATGTCCTCAAACCAGGTAAGGATGTCCCAATAATCGGTTTGACTGCAACATCATAACAATTAATATATTGATGAAGTTAGCATACTCATAATAATAACAATCATGCAACCTTGCTACAGGCTGAGTGTAAAGCTTTCAGAGCACAGGTCTTTAAAGAACACTTCGTGTCTAAAGCATAGCAGGTTTATTTTGCCCCTTGCTGCTTTGTGGTTTGGTGAGGTGACGAGTTTTGTGCCATCAAGATGTTCTACCTCATCTCGGACTAAAAATAGACAAGGCTAGGGCAGGACAGACTGAAACCTGCGCAACCATAAACACAATTTCCTCACATCACGAGGTTTGTTGGGGTTTTTTTCTAGTCACAGTGTGGTAAATTCACCAACACAGTTGCCTACTCAAGCCCCGAGACAGGGAAGGAAGCTGCTTCTAAGTCATTATTTCCCATGGGATGCTGTCTCTGAAATGAAAATCCTGACATTTTTTTGATCATTTTTCTGTCGAGCCTGAGGAGGTTACTAACGTGAGACTTCCCCCACAGTACATGCACCATGGATACAGCGTGAGCCCTTCAGAGTATATGCACACTGACTTATGGGTTAGAGGTGTGAGACCCCCTCCCACAGTACATGCGCTATGACTTATGGGTTACAGGTGTGAGGCCCCCACAGTACATTCACCATGAGTGATGGGTTAGAAGTGTGAGACCCCAACAGTACATGCGCTATGACTTATGGGTTACAGGTGTGAGGCCCCCACAGTACATTCACCATGAGTGATGGGTTAGAAGTGTGAGACCCCCACAGTACATGCGCTATGACTTATGGGTTATAGGTGTGAGGCCCCCACAGTACATTCACCATGAGTGATGGGTTAAAAGTGTGAGACCCCCACAGTACATGCGCTATGACTTGTGGGTTACGGATGTGAGGCCCCCACAGTACATTCACCATGAGTGATGGGTTAGAGGTGTGAGACCCCCACAGTACATGTACTATGAGGGCTGCATTACAGGCCTGAGCCTCCCAGAGTGCATATAACGTGA
Organism: Grammomys surdaster; assembly: GCF_004785775.1. Classification (NCBI taxonomy): domain Eukaryota; kingdom Metazoa; phylum Chordata; class Mammalia; order Rodentia; family Muridae; genus Grammomys; species Grammomys surdaster. The sequence continues at coordinate 2,010,352 of NW_021604649.1, read as the reverse complement.
GTGCTGGGTTACAGGCATCAGTCCATAGGCATGAATCTCCAACAGCACATGCTGTGAGTGCTGGGTTATAGGCCTGAACTTCCCACAGTATATGCACCATGAGTGCTCAATTACAGCTATAAGCCGGCATTAGTATACGTGCCATGAGTGATGGGTTATAGCATGCACCTCCCCTACACAGTACATGCACCACAAGTACTGGCTCACTGGTTTGAGCCTTGTACCATACATTCATAATGAGTGGAGGTCTACAGGCATGAGACTCTCTCTCGGTATGCACCATGTGTTGGGTTTGTGGTATGAGTTCTCCACAGTACATAAATATGGAGTTTTAGATTACAGCCATAAGCCCCCCAACTGTACACGCACCATCTATGTTATAGACATGAGCCTCTCACAATACATGCCTGATGAACCCTGGCTTCTTATAGGTAAGAGCTTCGCATAGTATATCCACCATGTGTGATGGCTTATTGTTTTGAGTCTCAAACATTCACAATAAATATTATGTTATAGGCATGGACCAACAACAGTACATGCACAATGCATGCTGGGTTACAGGTCTTAGCTTCCCAGAGTACATGTTGCGTGAGATCTGGGTAACAGGCCTAAGCCCACCATGTTACATGTACCATGAATGCTAGGTAGTGGGCATGAGTTGCCCACAGTACATGCACCATGAGGATTGGACTATTGGCGTGAACCCTCCTACAGTGCATTCAATATCAGTGGTTGCTTATAGCCATGAGCCTTACTCAGTAAATGCACCATGTTTGCTGGGATACAGGCGTGGGCCTCCAACACAATATGCACCATGACTTCTGGGTTACAGGTGTAAGCTTCTCACTGTACATACTTCATGAGTACTGGGGTGCAGGCCTGAGCCTCCCCACACTATATGAACCATGATCAGTGTTGAGCTTGTCGTATGCTCCAAACCATACATGCACTTATGAGTGCTCACATACAGGTGTCAGCCTCACATGTACCATGCACCATCATGAGTGCTGTGTAACAGCCATGAGACCACTGTGGTACATACACCATGAACGCTGGGTTGTAAAGCACAAGCCTCCCGCAGTACATGACCCGTGGGTTCTGGGTTACTGGGTTTGAGTCACGCACAGAACATTCACATCGAATGCTGTCAGAAATACATGACCCTCCCAAAGTGTAAATGCACCATGACTTCTGGGTTCATGGTGTAAGCCTGTCACAGACCATAACTCATGAGTGCCGGGCTACAGGCTTGAGCCTCACAGAGTATATGCACCGTGAATGCTGTACTACAGGCTCGGACCTCCGACACTACGTGCACTCTGAGGGCTGCAGGTTTTGTCTCACACAATATTTTCAAAAAGAGTTCTGGGTTACAAGCAAGAGCCTCCTGAAGTCCATCCAGATGAGGGCTGGGTTAGAGAAATGAGCTTACCACAGCGCAAACACGGAAGTGCCGCATTACAGGTGTACCTTTCCAGAATACTTGCACCTTGCCTGCTGGTGTAAGGAATGTACCTCCTATAGCACATGAACCATGATTGCTGGGTTACGGGCATGAGCCTCCTTCAGCACTTGAACCTTGGTCAACCTTTGGTCCTTCCAAAGTACTTGCGGCATGAATTCAGAGTTAGAGGCATGAGTCTCCCACAGTGCATTGCTTTATTATAAGCACAAGCCTCCGGCAGTGTATGCCGCATGGTTTCTGGGTTACTGGGCAGTGTATGCCGCATGGTTTCTGGGTTACTGGTCTGAGTCTCCCTCACTATATCCACAATGAGTACTGTTGTCAGCATGAGCTTCGCACAGTACAGGCACCAAGAGAGCTGGATTAGTAGTATGAGTGTCCAGCAGTACATAATCCACGAGTGCTTGGTTACGTGCATCTTGAAAGCTGGGATCCAGGTGTCAGCCTCACACACTACATATACAATGAGTGCTTTGTTGTAGCCATAAGGCCAGCACAGAACTTATGCCATGAGGTCTGTGTTACAACTATGAGCCCATCACAGTACATGCGTCAAGATTTCTAGGTTCCTGGTGTGAGAATCACACAGTACATTCATAATGAGTGCTGGCTTATAGACATGAGCCTCGCATAGTACATGCACCATGCATGCTGCGTAACAGCAAGGAGTCCACTACAACACCCACACCATGAATGCTGGCTTATAGACATGAGCCTTCCATGGTACATGCACCATAAGTTCTAGTTAATGGGATGAGCCTCACACGGTACATACACAATGAGTGCTGGGTTATAGGCATGAGCATCCCACGGAACATGTACCATGCATGCTGGGATACAGGTGTCAGCCTAACACAGTCTATGCACCATGAATGCTGTGTTACAACCACGAGCCCACCACAGTAACTGTGCAATGAATGTTGGGTTATGAGCTTCCCACGGTATTTGCAACCATGAATTCTGGATGACCAGTTTGAGAATACCACCATATATTCACAATGAGTGCCTGGGTTTAGGCATAAGTTTCCCATAGTATGTGCACCAAGATGGCTGGGTTTCTAGTTTGAGTCGTTCACGGCACATTCGCAATGGCTGTTGGGTTATAGGCATAGTCCTTCCACAGTACATGTGCAGTGTCTCTGTAATCACCGTGGCCAGCGGAGTATCTGTGGGAGGCAAGATGGTATAATTGGGTTCAGCACTACTCCGTAGCTGGTGTTGACTCAAGCTTCAAGAGTCTGACCTCGAGTCGTTTATTTTAGGCGTATTTAAGCACAGCACAATTTAGCAAAATGTTTCCTGGTGATAATTAGTTTAATCCTCTGTGCACAACAACGCTTAAGCTATGACTACATCAAAATTCTTTCTAAAGAGCAAGTGGCGTCTTCCTTAAAGATAGGTTTGCTAAGAAAAACAAGCATAAAATAAAGGATTTGAGGAGGATCCAGAGCGATCTGGACCACATAGACAATGCAAAGCTCACCAAAGGCCAGATCTGCTCCAAGCCTTCTGGGCTGAAAACAGATTATACATCTCTCCCTTTGAAAAGACAGCCCTGTGTGTTAAACATTCCTGATTTCTCCTAGTGCTTTTCTCTAAGCACAGGAACCACTGTACCTACCACATACATGCACCATGGTTTCTGAATTACAGGCCTGTGTCTTCAACAGCGCATGAACCCATGAGTGCAGGGTTATAGCTACCATCTTCGCACAGTTACACGCACCATGACTGCAGGGTGCTACCAACTAACAACATATGCAACGAGTGCTGGGTTACAGGCTTGAGTCTCCCATGCTACATGCTCTGGGAGTGTTGGCTTACAAGCATGAACCTGACACAGTACATGCACCATGATTGCCGCTTTCCAGGTGTGGGTCTCTATAATACACCCATCCCCAGTGCTGGGCTACATCCATGAGCGCTCCACAGTACATGTAATGTGAATGTTCGATCAGAAGCATTCGCCTTTCAGAGTACAGTCACCATGAGTTCTGGGATAAAAGTGTCAGCCTCATACACTGCATGCACCATGACTGCTGTGGTATCTAACCCTGCACCCATCACAATACATGCACCCTGATTTCCGGGTTATAGGCTTGAGTTTCACACAGTACATTCACAATGATTCCTGGGTTATAGGTGTGAGCCTCCAACAACAGTCCATGCACCATGATTCCTGTGTTAGAGGCATGAGCCCATCACAGTACGTGCACCATGAGTGCTGGGTTATTGGGGATTTTTTTTTTTGAGTCTTGTATAGTAGATTCACAATGAGTGCTGGGTTATAGGCAAGAGTCTCCCACAGAACAGGCACCTTGAGTGCTGGGTTACAGGTCCGAGTCTCCCAAAGTACATGTACCACGAGTGCTGTGTCATATGCATGAACCTCTCAAAGTATCGGCAACCATGCTGCTGGGTAACAGGCCCAGCATCCCACAGTACATGCACCATGAGTGCTAGTTTACAAGAATGATCACCCCAAAAATATATACACCATGATTTCTGGGTAATAGGAGTGAGCTCCCAATAGTGCATGTATCACGAATACTTGGTTATAGATGTGAGCCTCACGCAGTATGTGCACCATGAATGCTATATTACATACTCACAGGGCTTCTAGATCATCCCTCACCCCTGATCACGGACTGTATCAGCTGACAATCCACAAGATCAGGAAGACCCATAAATCATCACTTCTAAAACAGTACAGAATTGCATTGGTGCATTGGTATCACAAAATGTTTGCTGTTGCAATAGTACTACCATTTTCGATGTGTTTTTAACAAGCCATATCTTTTAGGAACATATGTGCTGCCAATCTGATGCAAGCAACTTCTGAGTTGTACAAATAAACTAGTACGCTTTGGTTGTAAATGGATCCTTAAGTGGAAATTTCTGGTTTCTTTGGAAACTCAGTTGTGTCACATGATGTTACTTTGGAAGCTGGCTAGTGAGAGGATGTTTTGCTGGAGTACACACACGAGAGGGTGTTTTTCTGAAGCAAACACATGAGAGGGCATATGATGTTGTGTTGGAGTGGAAGCTTGAGAGGGTGTGTGATGTTTAGAAAGAATGTAAATATAACCCCACAGAAAGTGAGAGGACGCTCTTGCATTGATACACTGTGCAACACTTTGCAGGCTTCATTGAAGATGTTCTTGCATTGCTGAACCTTGCAACACTTTGGAAGTTGTCAGTATCCCCATGCAACTGGGGTCTTCACTTTGTAGACAGAAATGCACAAAAGTACTTCTCGTGGTATTCCAGATGGTTTGGTAGAGCATTGTAGTTTCTTTCAGATTGAAGCTCTGCTACTGATTCGTATTTCATGTTTGCTATTGAACTGGGCTCCTGAGATCCTGACAATGAAGATTGCAATTGCCCCAAAGAATTACTTCTAAACTGGTACACAACCCTATCTTTGGTTGGTGGGCTAGAAGGGAGGTAGGTAGAAGTGTTTAAGAACCCTAAATAAAGTAGGTTTTGAGAAATCTAAGCCTACGTGATCCCATTCTTGTTCAATTAGAATCCTACAATACTAATCTCATGTGTTCTTCCTTTAAATCAATCGCATATTCTATATGTACAATGATTTTAGCAAAAAACACCATTGTGGGGTGTTTAGTCACATGTACATGTGTTTTTCCAAAGAAGCCACTGTTCGCTGTCTCAGTAAGAGATGCATATGCTGTGCTCTCCTGTTGAATTCTTGTTTAATCAGTCTCATTGGGTAGTGTACCAATAAAAATCTCATGTGTCCTGCATCCTTGTAAATCAATCACCACTCTGTAACAATATACCTCTTTGAGGATCATTTATAGAACAGTTTGTGGTTCTAAATATACTATGATCTTCAACGTGTATTTTTACAATCCAGGTCCTTTAGAAGTGTATGTGATGCTGTTCCGATGCAAGGAACATTCAAGTTGTACAAGCAACTTAGTTCGCTTTGTTCTAAATGAAATAGAGATTCTGCTGCTGTTGTAGTACATGGGTTTATGCAACCATGCCATTGTGAGGGGTTTTAGTCAAATGTGCGTGTGTTTTTCAAAGATGTATTTGTGTAAGGCTTCCGTTACTGATGTGTATGCTGTGCTGTTTCATCCTTGCTCAGCCAGTGTACAGGTACAAGCTACAATAATACTCTCATGTTCTGTACTTTTCTGTAAATCAATTAGAGCTTCTCTTACAATTCATTTCTGTGAGACGCATCTGTATAACAAAGGTCTTGCCATTGTAAAAGTACTAACATAGTCACTGTGTTCTTAACAATTCTGGGAGACATAGGAACATAGACGCTGCTGTTCTGATTCAAGAAATGTCAAAGTTGTACAAACTCAGAAGCTTTCTTGGAAGCTAAGTCTAGATTTTGCGGCAACAGTAGTACGTTGGTATATGCAAATATGCCACGTATGATAGTTTAGTCAAATATGCATGTGTTTTCCGAGGATCCCTCTGTGTACTGCTTCATTTATAGATGCACATGCGTGCTGCTCTCCTATTTCTTTTCTAATTTACCAGGGTCAAGGCACACTGCTATACTGATATTCTCTACTCTCCTTTCCAGCATAGCAATCACCACTTCTGTTACAGAACAGAATTGTTTTGTTGTATTGATGCTACAAAGTTCTTGCAATTATAATATTACAACCATTTTCACTGTGTTTTTTTCTAGCGTCTGAGAAACTTGGAGGCATAGGCACTGTTGTTTGGATTTTAAAAAAATTCCAAGTTGTATGATTTCTGCTGGAAATGGAGTTCAGAGATCACTGCAATAGAGGCACATTGGCATATGAGACTGTGTCGTCGTGCCATATTTTAGTCAAATATGCGTGTGTTTTTCAAAGATGTCACTGCGTGCTGCTTCCATCACAGATGTGTATGCTGTGCTCTCCTATTTTGTTCTTGTTCAGTGTCAATAATAATCTCATGTGTTTGCTTTTCTGTATATCAGTCACTTCATTACAGCACATCATTGTGACATTCATCAATAAAACAACTTCCTTGTGGTTATAAAAAAAAAGTACTATAATTTTCACTATCTTCCAACAATCCTGGTCTACTTAGGAACTTATGCAGTGCTGTTCTAAATAAGCAACTTCAGCCTTTTAGGAATGATCCCATGTGCTTTGTTGTAAACAGCATTTAGATATCTATATAGTAGTAGTATATTGGTATAGGCGAGTAGAGCCTTGTGTGATATTTTAATATCATATGCATGTATTTTCCAAGGCTACTACTGTGTACTGCTTCAGTAAACATTCACCCAACAGAGACAATACCAGATATCATCACCCAGATCTATAATCATCCCAATTCCATATGCCTAGATGCCAGCCATTCAATAATAGCCAAGATAATATGTCTCTGCTGGAACTCAGTTATCGTACCATAGCAGGTCCTGAATATTCCAACATAGCTGAAACCCAAGAAAAAGACCTCAAAACAGCCTTATGAAGATGATAGAATCCTTAAAGAGGAAATTATTAAATACCTTAAAGAAATCTACATCGGAGTCCCTTGACGTTGCCCATCGTCGACAGCCTAAAGCCTTTGACCATCGATGTGACTCATCTCACATCAGTGTTTTGGGGTTGTGAACTTGTCTAAGACCCCCCATAATTAGACATCCAAATTCAAAATTCACATAGTTGGGATTGATCATAAGACGCCTTCTCTAACTAAACAGAGAAGGGGGAGGTGCCAGAAGCCAGGACCCTCGCCCTTACCCTCACCCCCTACCTTTCCCCACCTGCACAATGTCCTCTGAAGCTTGGCAACTGCACGATCCTGCTTAGCAACTGCAGATAGACTCAAAGCAGAGTACCATATCTTCTGAAGAATAGCAGGGAGACCATAACTCAAGCAGTGTACCATATCTTCTGAAGAATAGCAGATAGATCATAATTCAAGGCAGTGTACCGTATAGACCATGACATGTTTCAAGGCACAGGCCAAGAAGATTTTCTGTACTTTTCCACCCCCCGGCCCCTCTTACCCCCTCCCCTTGTAAAACATGCTATAAAAAAGCATTTCATGTTCAAAAAAAAAAGAAATTAAAAAAAAAGGAATAAAAAAAAAGCTGGGAAAAAAAAGAAATCTGGGAAAATACAAAGAGTGCAAGGGAAAGGAATAAAACTTGAAGATGGAAGTAGACTTTCTATGAGGAAAACCCAACCTGGGGAAATTCTGGAAGTGAAAAACTTGGAAAGGTGAACAGGAACTACAGAAGCAAGCTTTACCAACAGCATGCTAGAGACAGAAGAAAGAATATCAGTCATTGAAAAAGATAAAAGAAATGGATACATTGGTCAAAGAAAATGTTTAAAATTCCTTACACAAAACATCCATGAAATCTGGGAACGAATGAAAAGACTATATCTAGGATAAGAAGAATAGAGAAAGGAGAAGAATCTCAGCTCAAAAACCCAGAGAATGTTTTCAACAAAATCCTAGAAAACATTTTTCCTAACCTAAACAACAAGATGCTTATAACAGATCTGTACAAGAAACATACAGATCACCAAATAAGTTGTACCAGAAAAGAAAGTCCCCTAGGCATATAATAATCAAAACATTAAACACAGAGAACAAATAAATAGTATTAAAAGTTTCAAAGGGAAAAAAATAGGCAAACCTATTAGCACTACACCTGACTTCTCAATGAAGACACTAAAAGGCAAAATGGTCTGAATAGATGTGCTACAGGCTCTAAGAGACCACAGACGCCAGCCCAGGTTACTATATCCAGCAAAATTTCTAATTGCCATTAATGGTAAAACTAAGATAGTTCATGATAGTTTCCACTGGGGAACTCCTACAGCTGATAAACATTTCCAGGAAAGTGACTGGGTATAAAATTAACTCACAGAAATCAGTAGCCCTCCTATATAAAACAGACAGACTGAGAAAGAAATCAGGCAAAAACACCTTTCATAATAGCATCAAATAATATAAAATACCTTAGGGTAACTCTAACCAAGTAAGTGAAAGACTTGCATGATAAAACTTCAAGTCTTTAAAGAAGATATCAGAATATGGAAAGATTCCCCATGCTCCAGGATCTGTAGGATTAACATAGTAAAAATGGCCATCCCACCAAAAACAATCTACAGATTCAAGGAAGTCCCCATCAAAATTCAAACACAATTCTTCACATATCTTGAAAGGACAATCACTATCACACCCTGGATAACTAAAGCAATCGTGAACAATAAAGGAACTGTGAGAGGTCTCACCATCCCTGACCTCGAGTTGAACTACAGAGCTACAGTAATGAAGACAACGTGGTAATTAGCACAAAAACAGACAGGTTGATCAATGGAATCAAATTGAAGACCTAGACATAAATTCACACACCATATGGACACCTAATTTTCTAAATAAATATGCACTGGAAAAGTATCTTCAATAAATGGTACTGGACTTCTGCATATAGAAAAATAAATCAATTCATATCACCTTGCACAAAACTCAATTCCAAACTGATAAAAGACCTCAACATAACACCAGGCACACTGAACCTGATAGAAGAAAAGTGGGGAATAGCCTTGAACTCATTGGTACAGGAGAAGACTTTCTGAACAAAACACCGTTAGCACAGGCAACAATTAATAAATGGGACCTCATGAAACTGAAAAGCTTTTGTAAGGCAAAGGACACTGTCGTTTAAACTATAATGGCATCCTACAAAATGGGGAAAGATTTTTACCAACTCCAAATCCAATAAAGGTCTAATATCCAAAATATATAAAGAACTCAAAAACTAGCCGGGCAGTGGTGGCGCATGCCTTTAATCCCAGCACTTGGGAGGCAGAGGCAGGCGGATTTCTGAGTTCGAGGCCACCCTGGTCTACAGAGTGAGTTCCAGGACAGCTGGGACTACACAGAGAAACCCTGTTTCGAAAAACAAAACAAACAAAAAACAAACAAAAAACCTCAAAAACTAAATACCAAAAAATCAAATAATCCAACTTTTAAAGTGTGGTACAAATATAAATAGAAGTCTCTATTAGAGGAAACTTAGATGACTGAGAAACAAAGAAATGTTCTACATCCTTAGTCATCAGGGAAATGCAAATCAGAACTACTTTGAGATTCCATCTTATATCTGTCAGAATGGCTAAGATCAAACACAAGTGACAATTCATGATAGAGAGGGTGTGGAGCAAAGGACATTGCAAAATACATTGCTGGTGGGAGTGCAAACTTGTACAACCACTTTGTAAATCAGTGTGGCAGTTCCTCAAGAAGATGAGAATCAATCTACCTCAATATCCAGCTATGCAGCTCTTGGTCATATATGCAAACACACAAGGACCACAAGGACTCTTGCTCAACCGTGTTCATTGATGCTCTCTATTCATGATAGTCAGAAACTGTCAACAACTTATATATCCCCCCAACAGCAGAATTGATAAGATGTGGTACATTTACACAATAGAATATTACTTGGCTGCTTAAAATGGCATCATGAAATTTTCAGGCAAATGGATGGAACTGAGAAAAAAAAATCATACTGAGTGAGATAAAGAAGACTCAGTAAGATAAACATGATATATATTTGCTTCTATCTAGGTATTATATGTTAAATAAATAATAACCAAACTACAAACCTTAGACCCAGAGAGGTTAGACATAAAGGAAGGACTGAGGGGGTCCTTTGTGTGTGTGTGTGTGTGTGTGTGTGTGTGTGTGTGTCTGTGTGTGTGTGT
>NW_021604649.1:1986335-2000160 GCF_004785775.1 Grammomys surdaster | reverse complement strand
TGTGTGTGTGTGTGTGTGTGTGTGTGTGTGTGTCTGTGTGTGTGTGTATTATATATATCATAGCTTTCAGTTTAGTATTTTTATGAACTCCTGAGTGAGTAAACAGTGGGTCTCTGACTCTTGTGCCTTTTCATGAGGCTCTTTTCCTTCCGTTGGTTTGCCTTGTTGAAATTTGATGTGATGGCTTTGGTTTTATCTTATTATAGGTTATTTTGTTATATTTTGTTATTATTATCTCTTAGAAGACTGTTCTTTTCTAATGAGAGACAGACAGGGAGTGGATCCAGAGTGGAGAGGAGGAGGGGAGGAACAGGAAGGAGTAAAAGGAGGGGAAACTATAATCAAATATTGGTTTAGAATATATATAATTCAACCACATGCCATGAATTTTCTTCAATCAGAGATAATGCCAAATAACCTCTGCCTGAAGGAATCCTTTTACATCTCCTCTAGGGCAAAGCTGCACTCTTTTGTGGTCCCAGAGATTCCTCGATAAATAATTTTGAAATATTCCCCATTTACTTCAGTTTAGTGGGAGCCTCACATTCCATCAGCATGAATGATACCTGGTCATGTAGAATCAGAGATCTAAGCCCTCTTCATTCCAATATTTTGTAAATAAGCCTAGAAATAGCTTCCCAAATTCACTCAGATTTGGGAATCTACCTTTCTTCTTTCATTGACATAGAATACAATCATCCTCCCACTCAACCTGTGACAATCAGTTCACCCTTTTAATTCTGAACATGACTACACAGAGAGAGGAGGGGAGAGAAAGAGAGAAAGAGAGAGAGAATCTTCATAAGGAGCAGAACTCTGTAGAACAACACCGAAATTTAAGTTATCTAACAGCCTAACCCAAGAGAATCCTGTTGAGTTTGGAGTTTGCCTGTCAGCTTGATAGTGTAGCTACAACCTGTCCCAACAGAAAAACAGACTAAGAGCCCACATTTGTCCGAGCTGCTTTTATTTTGTCCACTTGACACAAGCTAGAGTTCTCTGAGAAGAGGGGCGACAACGAGAAGATGATTCCAGAGGATTGGCCTACAGGCAAATCTATGAAGAATTTCTTAATGGGTGATTGGTGTAGGACATCTCAGCTCAGTGAGAGCTGGTGGTCCTGGATGCTGGAGGAAAACAGTCTAAGCAAATCATGAGGAGTAATCCGGTAAGGAAGGCTCCAGCTGGTGTTCTGTTGCAGTACTAGGGAGAATAGTGTTGCAAGAGTCTGTCAGACACACAATGGATGTAGTTTCTGAGCTCCATGTGGAACTGCCCACTCAGGGATTACCTCGACTATCAAACCTAAGGATTGGGGGGTGGGGTGTAGCTGAAGCCACAAGGAAGGCACAAGTACTTGAGTGCTCTACACGTGATTCTAGTTTTTCAGTTTGCCTGGGTTTCTATTGTTGGGAAGTCCCTCAAAAAGAAGCTACAATCAGATACAAAGGGACGAAGGAATGTTTCTTTAAGACAAAGTCCCTTGATCCAATCGTCCCAGGAGGACCAAGAAATTAGAGCAGGCAGTGTCATAAACGACTCTGGGGAAGTGAGCGAGGCAAGTGACGTAAGAATGGATGCGCTAACCCAGGCTCCAGGAACACGAACTACTTCAGAGTGGTGGTGTGGTCTTTGAATACTCCCATCTAAATTGGCATCTTTGCTTTCCCTAATACTGGCTAAGCTTCCTCGGGTTTTTCTTCATGTCCAAGTTCCGTCATTCCACCCACTACTGTACAGTCATTAGTCTAAATAGACTGTCTGTACGATAGAGCTCACCACTCAAATCCTTATTCCTTAGTGTCTTCCTTACACAGATGTTCTATCTTGGGATTTATCTGCAATATCCTTATGACATTTAAATAGCTTGTGAAAGAATTATTAAAGTTGAAAAGCACTCTGTATGTGCTTTTTCTGTAAAGACCCAAGAGGTCTAAAATCCTTTTAACAATATTAGTAAAGAGCACGCATATGATTAGAATTTATATGCACAACCCTCAAGTAACTAAGCAACTGCAATAAGAAAGTCCCAGCTACCCCAGTCACGTGTTATAGCAATGAATCTCTTTTTTTGTCTAGGTTTTCTGTCCAGAGCACAGATCTCACAACATTGCCCTTATCAAAGTGACAGTTCCTCTGGCAGGGAGAGCATCCAGAACCTCGGGCCCCACAATAAGCCTTTCCCTGAATCTTCTATTGGAGTTTTCTTTGTTCCTTTTTAAAGGTCAATTTCTTCATTTCTTTTAATAATTGTTAGATTAAAATATAAAGCCATAAGTTTCCTGATATCTTCATACAAATGAGTATGTATGCAAGTGTGTATGTGTGCATTTGCTCTGTGGGGTGGGTGTGTGTGCATGAGTGCGTGTGTGTGTGTGTGTGTGTGTGTGTGTTGTAAGCTCTCTCTTTGGAGTGCATGTAAAGGACAAAACCTGATACTGTCATGTCCTCTTATATTGCTTCTTGGCAATATTTTTTGTCACTGAACCTGGAAGTCACCGTTTAGGTTTGAATGACTGAGTACCAAGTCCCCACCGTCTTCTTGTCCCCTCCCCTCAGTTCTGGGCTCCAGGCTTGTGCTGTGTAATGATCATCTAAAGTCGGTGCTCATGCTAGCTGTGCAAACACATTACCCACTGACCCATCATCTCTCTCTCTCAGGCCCCAAAAGACTGGTGTTCTTGACATTTTGTCTATCATGCTCACTAGCCCATCATTTCAAAACTAATTCTTATTAAAATTTTTACAGCTAACAGGACACTGATAAACTATTCATTAGAATGTACTCAAATCTCTTCTTTCTCATTTCATGTCCTTGTTTCCCATGAAGGTTCCAAAGTATCACATGCACAGATTATGTTCACTTCTGCAGTCTGGTCTTTGGAGTTCTCTCCAGGATGTCTCATTAATCTCTGCTTTTAGGATTTTAAGATTTCCCTGGCATGAACCAAACCCGTAAGCATTCTTTGCATAAATCAGTTCCGAATGCTGAAGAACATAACAGATTTACCATAGCAACCCCCATCCTGGGTAAGAACTTTCTGCATTATCGTACTATGTTGCTTGACCATATCCCTGACATAAGCAACTGAAGTGAGAAATGATCTATTTTGGTTCACAGTTGAAGAGAATACAGTCCATCTTTGGGGGTAAAGGTAGCCTAAAAACTAGCACTGTGTCTATGATGGTAGAAATTTGTAGCTTAGTTCACTCATCTCATGCCAGTGGACCAAAAAAAAATCAAACAAGAAAAGAACCTGGTATATGTACTCCTTAAGTCCCATTCAAACCCCACACCTATGCCCTAGTATCTAACAGCTAGGCCCTATGTCCAAAAGGTTTCAAAACCTCCCAGAAAAGCATCACTAATTAGGGACCTAGATTCCAACACATGAGCATCTTGGACATTTCACATTTAAAGCATAACAGTATCCACACTTGTTGAGCTTCTGTTGACTCTTGGTTTGCCCTGTGCTAGTTAATCTAGATTGTCAAATTGACATAATCTAGAAAGACCTAGAAGGCACGGTTCTGGGTGTGCCAGTGAGAGATTATCTAGATTGGGTTAGTTGAAAGAGTAAGACAACAGCAAGAGTGGGTGGCACTATTCCTTGCACAATAGTCCTAAACAGAATACACAATGGGAAAGCAAGCTGAGCGTTCATCCTTCTCTATTCCAGAGTGCAGAGAATGTGACTAGCTGCCTCAAGCTCCTATTACCGCAATTTCCTGGGCATGATGGAATGTGCATCAACACTGTGAACCAAAATGAACCTTTCTTTTTCTTCAGATGCTTTTGTAGCTCGAAATTCTCTCACTGCCACAACAGAAGGAACTAACTGAATCTGTCTCTTCAATAGTTTCCATTTTAAGAGACATGTAGTGGTTGATTATGTTTGCATATTTATTTACTTACTGACAGTGATACAGATTTTCATGTGTGCATTTGTTACCTGAGTATCTTTGGCTCTACTCTTGAAGTTTTCTCTTCTTTATTGTTCTACTTTGTTTCTAGATATCCAAGAATCAAACTCTGGGCGTTTTGCCAGCCAGAAAATTGATCTACCGATGATCTCCACCCCGGACTTAACAACTTGCTGCCTTGTGATTTTGGTATCATATTTAAGTAACATTTGATTATCCATAAATTAGGAAATTCACTTAGTGTCCTTATTTCTGGGAGGTCTACACTCTTACATTTTCAATGCTGGACACTGATTGAGTCTGGTTTATTTTTTTATATGATGAGAAAGAGGCAGGAATTTGAGTCTGCAGTTGCCTGCTGATATCAATTTTGGCACAGCACCATTTACTTCAGTACATTGCCTCTTAAAATTGTTGCTTTTGATTGCTCCCAGATCTTAGCGGTAAAAACACTTTTGCTAGAAATAGCAAACGCTTTAGTCTCAGGTCATGGAAAGCTCAAACTGGTATTTACCAGAAAACGTCCTCTCTACTGGCTAGCTTTTATAGTACAAAATGTACTAGGCACAGTTCTGGGGAGTGGGGAGTCAACAACAGTCTTTGTCAGCTGTAAACCCTCGAGATACAATAATGAACATCATGGCAAGAGAAACCCAAAGGTACATAGGTGCATGCATGCTATAGGGTTAATCAATAGATTTCTGATTGGAATTAAAGCCTGTTCCACTGGAAGGACCACTTGTCTGATATGCTAAATCAAGAATTCGAGGTTTGGCAGCTCCCAAGCCTCAGGATAAAGAAGACAGTGCTATTTTACTAAATGAGCATAGTATCAAATTAATTATGCTGGAAATTTCCATCCATAGATTAGTGTAGCTCTCACACTCCATCAGAGATGCTTCTTTGTGTAGTGAAAAGCAATCCATACAGTAAGTCACAACTGGTCAGAACCATGTCTGCATGTGTGGAAAGAGGAGCCACTAATGGGACATCACATTCAACTGACTCACCCCAAGGCTAAGGGAACATTTGGAAAGACAAAGACTTTGGAAGGGCCAAATGTCATCAAGGACTAGAACAAAACGGTATTTCCTAAGATGGCAGGGCCACTGTTCTCATGAGTTCATAGCAACTGTATTTACTTATAGAAGGCCCAAACAAGCCCAAGCCAGTCAATATTCTGGTAGTGAGGGAGAGTAAGTCTGTATTCCTAACTGACAAACAATAGCATTTGATGACTTCTGGAGGAGAGAGAGACAGTTTTCTTTAAGGGTGTGACCTCATTCTCCATATGATGGCAACACACCCATCACTATATGGGCAGGACAATTTGGATTCAGTGAGTTGTTAAAAACAAAATAAAAACGAGAGGAAGCAGTGTTGGCAGGAAGTGTCAAAGTCAGGAACCAACCTGGAAGGAGATGGGGAGAAGAGTAGGGGGTATAAATATTAAAATACATTATGTGCACATACAGAATTTTCAAAAAATGATAAATTCTTCCATTTAAGTTCTTTCTGTTGACTATTGTGAAGGTTTGTGTCTGGGTTATGTTGTTTTTCCTCTATTTGCTTTTTTTTTTTCTTTAAAGGGGCAGAATCACACTGTGCTACTCACAGTGTCTTAAAGCTTTGATACCCAGCAATCTTCCTGCCTTCACTTCGTGAGTAGCTGGGATTCCACTTAGGAGCACATGTCTCTCTTTGTATTTGGTTTGTTTAAAATGAGAGTTCTTTTATGTAGCCCTGGGGAGCATGCAATTCCCTGTGTAGATCAGGCTGCTCTCAAACTGGTACTCATTCTCTTGCACCTGCCTCTTCGCTGCTGTGCATTACAGGTATGCACTACCCTATGTGGCCTCTGTTTGATCTTTACCACAACCACCTGGTGTCTGTGCCTTAAAGTATGAGAATAGGAGAAGTCAGCCTGTGTCTCTTCCTAGTGATGCTATCTCATGTGTCGCTTTGGCTACTCAATATGAACTTTACAATCAGAGTCTCAGTTCCACCAAACATGTTGCTAGTATTCTCAGGCAAGTCTGAGCAGCTGTCTTATTGCCTAAAATACACATATTCACAGTAACTGGTGGGCAGTTAGTTAATGTGCCTCATACAGGGATGGATGTGTTAGCAGCTGCAAGTCTGACCATAGCACCAAGCCCTCTGCCCTCCTCTGATTTACCTAGAAACTCAACTCAGCCAAATCTCTCAGGCCTTAATTCATTATTTCCTGTGCTCTCTCTGAGCATCAGAATGGCCAAAAGCCAGACTGTGACATGGTCATCACGGTGAGTGTTTCCATAAACCGAGCCACACTCAGACCAGCTCCCCATTCTGCCAGGGGACAGAAACTTGAGATTAGTCCCAGTTCATCATCAGATAACTAAAGAGGGGTTTGTTCTGGGGGAAACTTACTCTCCTCTGAGACACTTCAGTGAGGTGTCTGGGGTTTTAGCAAGAACATAGAGGGAAAGGGGCAAGAGGGTTGCAGCTCAGGCCCCTTTGGCCACACACCAACCCTCTAGACCTTGGCGGAGGAAGTACAAATTTTTGGCTCCAAGGTATCTGCCAGAGACCCAGGGTGATCCGAGGCAGGTGCATGTCTAGGTCACAACCAGTCCAAGCTTGTCACTCAAGACTCAATGGAGCTTCTGTCTGAAAGCAGCAGAGGGAGGGAGACAGGTTCCAAATGTTTCCACGTACTTGGAACAGAACGCAGGTCTCTGAGTCTCTATGGAGCAATGTGCAAATCGCAGTGGTTAGCTGCTGTAAGAAGCCTCATCCCTGGAGAGCACTGTGGCTGGCAAACACAGGTGCGGCCATCCACAAGGCTGCTGAATACACCCAAATGCAGTCAGACAGTTGTTCAGTAAACAGTAAATGCATAGAATAAATTACCTTGAGAAAGCCATACGTGCTCCAGATGTCTGGCTAACGTGATCAGAATGGGCCATTCCAAGTATCTTCACAGGGCTCAGGGCCACATACATAGGAGACCTTCCTCCTAGCTGCTTGGAAGACAGTCCTTTCCTGGTTGCCTTCAGATGAAGATGTAGAATGCTCAGCTTCTCCTAAACAATACCTGCTTGGATGTTGTCATGGTTGCTTCCTTGATGATAGTGGACTGAACCTCTGAACCTGTAAGCCAGCCCTAATTAAATGTTTATCCTTTATAAGAGTTGCCGTGGTCACGGTGTCTGTTCATAGCAATGGAAACTCTAACAAAACCTCCAAGAAGCAAGGGGCAGGGACGGCCATGAGAACCACAGGTATTCGCTCTAGGTGGTCAGTTTAAAACAAATACAGAAATGACAGAACTCAAGTGAAAACACTGTGTGAGGGCCAGGCTATGAGGCTGCCTTGCTTACAGAGGACAGGGAGACTGCAGACTGTGTTCAGGATGGGCAGGGACCACTGATCACCTGTGGGCACAGACAAAAGACAAAGGTGGAAGAGGCTATGTTTCTACTAGTCACCAAACTTAGGCCTCCACTCATAAAGGGCCTAAGGCTACCACCACCAGGCCTGTTGACCCTTCCTTCTCCTAGCCCAACAGTAGTCAGACTCTTAGAAACCCAACTTGAGGGAGAGGTGTAGAATTCCCTTTTCCAGAAGAGAATTCCTGCCTGCCTACTGTTACGGTCCTTGTTTCCAGCAAGCCTTTGTTATTTGTTTTTAAAAGAAGACACAAAGAACACTGTATGATCTTCTATACCTGAACTGCAAGGCTGAAGGCAGCTGAAGCCTACTGTGAAAGGCCCCCTCTACAGTGCACAGATGTGTATGCTCCACCTGGGGCTTGTCAGATCAACCTGCCCATCTGTTCTCGCCCTCCCACAGGATCAGACCAGTGCCAGCTCTGCAGATACTGGCAGCCACGGTTGACAATCCCCGGGCCCCTGAGGGTTTCCTTCTTCACTCAGGGCCAAGATAAACTGTCTCTGCCCAGACTGAGACGCCATGAAGTTCTTTGACAAATTCACTCCAACACTGAGAAGCAGCTCAGAGCACAGCCCCAGCCCCCATCATCGGAGGGGACAGGGACGGGGCAGGGGGGGGGGCTTTCTAAATACTTGTTTCTCAGCCAAGCAGGTCGGTGAGATACAAGTCTAAAAATGACAGGGGCACAGAATGAGTCACAAAACCAGCTTCTCAGTCGTCTACAACACTGTGCTTTTGTTGAGAACAGGAGGCATCAAATCTGTCGTGGAGATGTGGAGAAAGGGACACAGGAGGGGAAAATTAAAAGGACAAAGTGGCTGTACCATTTCCAAAAGTCAATTGCTTCTTCTCTTGTGGGTGTCCCTGACCCTGGTTGTTGTCAAGCTCTTGGACACAGGCAGGGATTGTTCTAGCTGGGGGAGCAGCTGCGCTATAAAGTTTGGTGAATCCTGTTCATTAATGATCTTTTACAGCAAGCAAACAGGCAGCTGTGACAAGTGGGGTTGCCCTTGATCTCAAGCCTGCTCCTCAGAGAAGTAGGCAGAGCCCTCTGTCTTCATTAAAGGAGGCCTGTGTGACAACCATCGCAGAAGTCCAGGGGCCCATCCAGAGCATCACTTATGACTGTATTGAATTCTTTAAAATCATCGTCATGGTAACCCAGGTTGCACACACACATGCACGCACACACACACCACACACCTCAATGCCCAAGTCACCTGTGAAGAATCAGTGTCTGCTGGGTGTCTTGTCTTTGCTGTCAGGGAGATACACAACCATGCTCAGAGCTTGACTCTTTCAGTAGCTCCTCCTTACACTCCAAATCCTCATCCAGAAAGGCCCCTGGGTCCAGTTCCCTGTGGCTGGCCACGTAGCCGGTAGACTCCATTCCAGGGGCTTTAACAGCTGCCCAGTCAGCAGACCCTTCAGAGAGCTGGGGGTCAGGGACACTGGGGATGAGTGGGGGAGGGGGGCTCTCTTGCTGCTTCTGCTCAGTCCAGACAAAGGAACTGTGCTCCCTGGGGACCATGGAGCAGACCAGTACCTGGGGGCTGCCACCTGCAGGGTGAGGCTGAGGAGGCGGCAGCAGCTGCTGTTGTAGCTGGAAGGCGCTGTACAGTGGAGAAGGTGTTGTAGGTTCATCACATCCTTGTAAGGAAGTAATAAATTGTTTGGCAAAAAACCTGAACTAAAATGGCAGCAATGAGTAATTGTGGACTTCCTGTTAGACCATCAATTTGATTTCATGCTGTCATTGCTGGGTCTGAAGGCAGTGCCTGGGCTCGGCGGTGGTGGCAGACACAGCAGCAGCTCAGGAAGATGATGGTCCATATCAGCCAGAATCTGACACTGTCCCCAAGAGAATGAGAAAAGGCTGAACGCCCTGTGCTCTCCTCTGCCTGTGGAGCAGAGGCAGTAACTGGGACCCTGGGATACCAAGAACTCCCTGGGCAAGGACTTACACTAGAATTTGTAACTGCAGCACAGAGGCTATCCACTGCAGTGTCCTATGTAGAGATGTAGCTTTGGTTGTTGGTACCCACACTGGCTTTTTTATCCTGGGGGTGCTCAGGTCTGATTGACAGAGGGCTAGTTAGTGCCTAGAGGAGCAGAGTACCATGTCACCCAAGAGCCTTCTCCTCTCCATCCCTCTCCTCCTCCTGCCCCTGCCCCTGCTCCTCTATCATGGCACCACCACCCCTCCTTCTTTTCTTCTTCCCTCTGCTTCCTTCTTCCCTCAAGAATCTATTTTCAACAAAAGGAGGGGAAAACAATGAGTTCACATGTGCCACGCTGTGTCCAGAAGAAACTGGCCTTATACACCACCTTTGACTGTTATATTCTTTCTGGCTTGTCTTCGCCAGTGATCCTTGAGCCTTGGGAAGAACTCGAACAGTATGTCTGTTCTAGTCAGCATTCTACAGTATCTTACTGTCCAACCTTGGCCAGTTGTGAGTCTCTGGGTTAACAATCATATATTACAAAAAGAGGTTTCTCTAATGAGGGTTTATTGATGTAGTAATAACTCACTAGGAATTGGTTTCATACCATGTCCAGTGAGCTAAACAATAGTAAGAAGTTGTCCACTAGAGGTTAGGAGCTACCTAGCCATAGGGGTTCGGCCTAAAAATGGTGACAAATTAGCATTTTATCTTGTGGGTTTGAACTTAAATCCAATGGGATAAGTGGCTGTTACCTCACTCAAAATGAGTCTCTCCAGCTCCATTCATTTCCCTGTGAATTTCTTCATTTCATTTTGCTTAATTAATATTCCATTGTGTAAATACAGCACATTTGTATTATCTCTTCCTTGGTTGATAACATCAAGGTTGTTTTCATTTCCTGGTTATTGTGACTAGGGCAGCAGTGAATATAAATGAGCAGGTGTTTCGGTGTTTGTTAGGGTACTGAATTCTTCAGGTGTATGTCCAATAATAGCATACCTGGAGTGTGTCACAGATGTATCCTGGGTCATTTGTATTTCTTTCTTTTTGGTTTTTCGAGACAGGGTTTACTCTGTGTAGCCCTGGCTGTCCTGGAACTCACTCTGTAGACCAGGCTGGCCTCGAACTCAGAAATCCGCCTGCCTCTGCCTCCCAAATGCTGGGATTAAAGGCGTGCGCCGCCACTGCCCGGCCGTATTTCAGCCCTACACAAACAACTGCAGGAAACTAAGGAATGCTGAAAGTAGAGAACTAGTCTTTCCCAGGGAAGAGCACACCAATTGGTTATCTAATACCAAATGGTCAGTCTTTAAAACGTATGCATTCAAGTAACATTGTACAGCAGCTTTTATTTATGCATTTAAGAATACGTGTGTGTGTGTGTGTGTGTGTGTGTGTGTGTGTGTGTGTGTGTGTGTAACATTCACTAAAGAAAAGGAGGCCACTAAAATCAGGAATAAGACAAGGCTGTTCACTCTCCTCCCTCCCATTCAACATAATATTTGAAGTATTTATTAGAGCAACGAGACAAGTGAAATTTAGTATTATCTTTTCCATTTCTGTGAACAACCACATTAGAAGTTTGATTAGAGTTCTCCCAAGGTACTTTATCTGAGACTACTGTGAATGGTACTATTCCGTGACAGCTTTCTTGTGTTTGCCATGTGTATATAGGAAAGTTACTGATCTTTATGTGTTAATTTTGAATCCTGTTACTCTGCTGAATGTGTTTATCAGCTATAGGAGTTTTCCGCTGAACTTTTTAAGGCTTCTTATGTATAGAATCATCTTCTGAAAATAAAGGCATTTTGACTTCTTTATCACCATCACTTGTCTTCTTGATCTGGTCGATACTTAAAGCATTATGTTGAATGGAGGGGTGAGAATGAACATCCTCATCTTGTTCCTGATTTTAGTGGCCTTTTTTCCTCTTATTTCTTTAATGGATTTGAATGGATTTACATATTTGTGTGTATGTACACATGTATGCACATATTCCTAGATACACAATTACCTTCTCAGTCTGTATAAAGTTACTTGTATGTATATTTTTCAGAGCTGACCACTTGGTGTTGTATGTTCTTCCCTGGGAAAGAGTACTTCTCTCACTCTCAGCATTCCTTAGTTGCCTGGAGTTCTACATGCAGGACTGATATTTCCTAAGCTTTCCCCCTTCCACATTAGCATGTCTTCTTTGTTCACCTCATGTTTGTTCAACCATGGTGAACTTTCATAGACTGAGCTTCTGACATTCCTAGGAGACACAATCTCGCAGCAAACTCCCTGTTCCTCAGGCTTTTATGACACACACACACACACTTCTATAATGATCTCAGAGCCTATCAGTTGGGACTGGGCTCCAAGATCCACGACTTCGCTAGCCCTGGGTTGTTGGCCAGGTTTTTAATACCAGATATGATTTCCCTCTGGTTGACCAGTTTACATCCAATTAGAGCACTTTTGGGTACCATCAAATGTCACTATTGAACTCTTATGGTTATTGTGCTGTGCTGATCATTGTTGTAGTTCATAGGCACCATAGCTGGGTAGGACTGTTGGTTGCTTCCCTCCTTTGGAAGTTTGCCTGGTACGTTCTTGTATCACGAAAGCTAGTCCTCAGGGAGAAGGAATTCAGCTCAGTTCTAGCTCAGGGGCTTCTGGGCCCTGCATCTGAGGCACATGGTATCTTCTGGCTCTTGTGTGGGAGCGGGGAGTGAAGGAACCTGGGGCAATAGCTTGGAATGCTCTGGGAATCTACTGAACAACTCTGACCAACTCTAAAGAGAACTAACTTCTCATGCCTGCTGTCAGGATTTTTGGTAGAAGATCTTTGGCTCTTGGAGGAAGCATTTTCAGCCCAGATGGGATATTTTACTTTAAATTGTATATGTATCTTTATATACCAAGGTAAGTATATTAGAGGTGATGGCTAATGGTGTGATTCTTTACGACTTTTTAGACATCCTTACTGTTATTTAACCCTGATCACTCTGTCTCCAGTTTTTCCAGCACCATTTGTTGAAGATGCTGGGTTTTTTTTTCCAGCTTATTTTCTGGCATCTTTGTCAAATATTAAATGGCTGAAATTAGGGGTGCTTGTGTTTGGGTCTTTGATTTTGTGTTCCGCATCTGTTTTTCTCCCTGTGGTTCTGTAATATATCTTGAGAACTAGAACAGTACTCCCTACAGCATTGTCCCTTTTGCTCAGGGTTATTTGGCCATCTAGATCTTTTGTAGTTCTGTAAGAATTTTAGGGTAATTTTTTTATATTTCTGCGAAGAGTGAGATGGAGACTTGGAATGAGATGGCACTGAAACTCTAAACAGCTTTGAGTAGCATCATCATTTTCACAGTAGTGATTCTACCAATCCATGTGCAGTGAGTGGGATGTGCCTCCATCTCCCAGTATCCTTCTTTTTTCACAGGTTTAAGGTTTTCATTGTAAAGGTGTTTTAATCTCCTTGGTTAGATCTATTTCTAGATATTTTTTTCTTTGATACTATTGTGAGTGAGAGTGTGTCTGTGATCTCTTTCTATGTGTTTGTTGGTGGTTGTCTTAATCAGGGTTTTACTGCTGTAAACAGACACCATGAGCAAGGCAACTTTCATAAAGATAACATTTAATTGGGGCTGGCTTACAGGTTCAGAAGGTTAGTCCATTATCATCAAGGTGGGAACATGGCAGCATCCAGGCAGACATGATACAGGAGAAGCCGAGAGTTCTACGTCTTCATCTGAAGGCTACTAGCAGAAGACTGACTTCCAGGCAGCTAGGATGAGGGTCTTAAAGCCCACACCCACAGTGACATACCTACTCCAACAGGGCCACGCCTCCCAATAGCGCCACTCCCTGGGCCAAGCATATACAAACCATCACAGTGGTGTATAGAAAAGCCATTGATTTGTGAAAGTTCGCTCTGTATCCTATCAAATTCATGAATTTGTTCATGGTTTCTAGAAGTTTTCTGGTAGAGTTTTTGAATCTCTTATGTATAACACCATGTCATCTGCACACAGGGACAGTCTGACTTCTTCGGTTCCTATTCATATCCCTTTTATTTCCTCCTCTTGCCTTATTGCTCCAGTTAGTGCTTTGACCACCGTATTGAAAAGGGGCGGGCATAGTGGACACCCCTCTCTTTTACAGGATGCTAGTGGGATTGCTTCAAGTTTCTGCTTTATTTAGGATGATGTTGGCTGTAGGTTTCTCGTATTTAGTTCTTACTGTGTTGAGGTATGTTTTCTCTAGTTCTATTTTATCCAGGACTTTTATCAAGAGAGCATGTTGGATTTTGTCAAAGGCTTTTCTGCCACTGATTGAGATGATCATGTGAGTTTTGTTTTATCTCCGCTTATATGGTTTATTGCACTTATGACTTGAATTTCAGGGATAAAGCCACTTTACCTGGTTTGGTTTTAGAGCGATACTGGCTTCACAGGTGTTTGGGAGCTTATTCTCTCTCTCTCTCTCTCTCTCTCTCTCTCTCTCTCTCTCTCTCTCTCCTCCCCCTCTCTCC
>NW_021604649.1:1971944-1986235 GCF_004785775.1 Grammomys surdaster | reverse complement strand
CCCACTCCTCTCTCTCTCTCTCTCTCTCTCTCTCTCTCTCATCTGTTATTTATTTATTATTTACTTCTTCATGTATTTGCTTGTTTGTTTGAACAGCTGAAGATGGGTTGCCTGAAGATGGGTTGCCTGGAGATCTCGTTTGCAGACCTGGGAATCCACCTTGTTTATTTCCTCAGAGCCCAGCTCTTAGATTTCTTGATTCTGTGCATTGTTTTCTATTTTATTGATTTCTGTTCTGGTTTTTATTACTTCTTGCTGTTTTGGACTTGGTTTGGTTTTGTTTATCCAACTTTTTAATTGTGTCATTAATTCATTTATTTGTGCTCTTTCTGATAGTTCTGTTGATGTTTTATTTATCTATTTAAGTGGTTTTCGACCTTTCTAATGCTGCAACCCTTTAATATGGTTCCTCAGGTTGTGGTGACCCCAACTATAAAATGAATTTTGTTGCTACTTCATAAATGCAATGTTGGCACTATTATGAATTGTAATATAAATATCTGTGTTTTCCAATGGTCTTTGTGAGTCACAACCCACAGATTGAGAACTACTGGCCTATATGATCCAGTGATTTGAAGGAATCAAGACTTTGCCCCAAAATTCATCCCCTGAACACATAAGTAATAATTCCCCCAGCAAATACAACTCCATAGATCCTTACATTATGACACAAAGAAATGGGAAACTTTGTTTACTCATTTGCTGTATTTTTCACAAGAACATCAATGTCACAGTAAAACAGATTCAAACACACAATTACACGTATGTTAAAAGTCTACTAAGATAAGGTACACTGATGTAACAGTAACATTTACAATTCATTGGCAGTTAATTCAGTAACAAGGAAAGTAGCCACATTCTCCTGAAGGTTGTTTCTGGTTAATGCTATTTAAATATCATCCACACTGAAAACTCAAGTTCTCATTTTATAACCTCCAGGGAAAAAAAGTATGGGAACAAAGACAAGTAACAAGGGGAAAGGGAGTTAATAACTTAACACAAACTATCACGAAGTTTGTTTCTAGCGCTGACAAAGCAGGACATTTTACTAAGTAACTGACAGTGACGTAAAATTCCCACCAGGCACTTCACTTCTTCACTCACCCAACCCCAAACATAAAAGACTTCCAACTTCTGGTAATCCATTGCACATGAAGGTAAGGACATACGAGAAAGAACAACAGCATAAACAACAGAGTTGGTTTGTTTTTCAAGTCAAGCTGGCCAAAAGTCCCTAGTTCAAGTCCTAAACTTGCTCTTTAGTTAATGGGTGTGACTTTGAACCAGTCATTCAACCACGAAATTCCTCTTCTTCCTGGCTCAGTGGTGTAAGTCATCTGTCCCAAAACACTGGAATGTCAGTTTCTTTTTGAATACAGTAAATATTAACAGGACTTATGTCACAGCATCAAATGGAGGAACCCATGAGATTTGTATATATAAAGCTCTGGTACAATGACTGATCATGGTACATGCTTAATTGTAAGTTATTGGCACTAACTAGCAGCGATCAAACCTGAAAACAGTTTGAAAACTTTTCAAACATCGATATGTAAAGCTGTTACCCACCAAATAGAAATTGCTCAAGTATGCATATATTTATTCCACAGATATCTAATAGTTTCTATATCGGGATTTGCTAATGCAGTAAATGAATCCTGAATTGTGGAAACAGACCTAATCTACTACAAGGCATTCAGCAGACTCCAAGCTTTTCTACTTCAAAACAGGCCTTAAGCACGGGGCCGACTGGCTGCCCAGTCTCCCCTTCAAGCGACCCCGGGCTGTCAGGGAATCAATCCCACTCCTCCTTGCACAAGGGGAGGACAGAGACAGCCTCGGGAAGGGGGGCGGGGAGCGGGGGCGGGGTTGGGGGGGAGAACTCGCATCCCTGGGCCTAGTCATCCAGATCCACCTCAAGCACGATGGACCCTGGCAGCTGATTGATATCTAGGGGCTCAGGGGGCGAATCCCTAATAAAACTGCAGGGATCAGGGAGCCTCTGACAGTCCGCGCTGCGGCTTTCAGCCTGATGCTGAGCAGACCAGGCAGTGATGCTTCCAACCCGGAGAGTGTCCCCGGTGGCTTCAATGAAGGAACACTCTGAGGCAGGAGAGGTGGGCCTGGAGCCGATCACTGGCAGGGACTGCTCTGGGGTCTGGCAGTAGCCAGCATCCAGTGGCTGCAGCAGCAAGCCACCTCCCCCAACAGGTCCTCCGCCGCCGCCGCCGCCGCCGCCGCAGCGCGGCTGGCTGCAGTAGGTGTAGTCGGGAGGCTCGTCGTCCTTCCAGTTGCACACGAGGTCGGGGGCCAAGGGATGCTCGTTCTGCGGCGGCATCCCCTGGAAGAGCTGTACGGCGGCCGGCGGCCCCAGAAAGCGCAATGGCCCCATGCTGGCCACGAAGAGGCTTCGGCCCTGCTGCTCCCAGGCGGCGGCGGCGGCCAGCCCCAGCTCCTTACAACGGGTGGCGGGCGACGAGGCCGAGGAGGCGGCCGCGGCTGCGGCCGACGACAGCAGGAAGCGGCGGGCCGCCGCGGCGCAATCTTCGGCCGCCAAGGCCGCGTAGCGGGGCTCTAGGTGCTGCAAGGGGGCGGTGGCGTAGGCCCCGTCCCGCGGCAGCGGCGGCGACAGCGGCGGCTCCTCCTCTGGGCCGCCGGGGGCGGGCCCGCTGGGGCTGTGCACGATGAAGCACAGCATGCAGGGCCCGCGGAAGAAGCAGTCCCGGTTGCGGGCCGCCGCCTCGGGCTGTGGGGACGACTTGCTAGCCGTCCGGCCCGGCAGTCGGATGAGAGGGCGTCGGCGGCGACACCAGCTGCAGCAACGAGGCTTCTTCTGGCTCGCACGGTTCCGAGGTTCCTTCGAGAGAAGGTGGCCCATAAAGACGGCCCTAGGAGGGCTAGCCCGAGAGACTGGGAGGGAGGCCCGAGAGGCAGGCTCCGATGGCCGGACAGGCCGCTGGCTGACTGGGCCTCTGCCCGCCGCGAGCTGCTCCGCGTTGCGCACCTGGCACCCTCGACGACCTGGTGGGCGTCAGCCGCGGGCTACCTAGGCGGCCAGATGCGGGCTACATACTTTGGGCCCGGAAGCCTGGAGAAAGATGGGCTCGAGCTGTGAGGACTCGAGGGAGGAAGCGTGTCGGGTCTCGCAAGGCCTCTCGCTTCGGTCAGTCTGCGCGGTGGTGGGGGCAATGGCAGTCTTGCTCAGACCACTTTATCTGCTGCAGCTCCGCCAACGGCGCGCGTGTGCCTGCGACACAACAGGAGCCGCAGGAGCACACCACCCACTCCAAGAGGGGGCGGAGCCGGCCTTGGGGGCGCGCCGGAGGGGGGGTGAAGGAGGGAGGGTGGGGGGGGGGGGGGGGGGGGGGGGGCAGAGAGATGGCTCACCTGGTTGGGTTGCCAGCCTGACAAAAGGCTAGCTACTGGCCCAGACCCCCTGCTCAGAGGTTCTTTAGGGGTCTGAAGCCCATGCCTCTCCTGAGGTGGGCCTTTTTTTCTCTCTTTTTCTTTTAATGTAGGAACTTAGAGCTATCATTTTTCCTCCTAGGGCTACTTTCACAATGTGTCTCAGAGGTTTCATGTTGTGTTTTCCTCTAGTTCCCAGAAATGGTCTGCTTCTTTTTTGATTTCTTCTTTGACCCATTCATCATTCAATACTGTGTTGTTGAGTCTCCATGAGTTTGTGTATTTACTGGAGATTTGTCTGCTGTCAGTTTTAAGTTGTGGTGCATCAGATAGGATGCTCAGCGTCGTTTTAATCTTCCTGAAATTAGAGGTTTCTTTTGTATCCCAGGATGTGGTCTGTTTTTGGAAACCCATCCTTTTGCTGCTGAGAAGAACGTGTGTCCTTTGGTGTTTGTGTAGAATATTCTGTAGTCCATTTGATGGATGATACCATCTAATTCTCATGATTCTCTGTCTACTGTCTGTCCAGGTGACTTGTCTATTGGAGAAACTAGGGCATTGAAGTCACATAGAATTAACAGGTTGGTACTAGTGTGTGTCACTGGTACATTTTTAAATGAAATTGGATGCGCCAGTGTTTGGTACATATATGTTTAGGATAGTAATGTCTTCTCGCTTAATTGTTCTCTTGGTAAGACTTAAGTGTCCTTCTTTATCTCTTCACATTAACTTTACTTGGAAGTCTATTCTGACATATATTGTAACAGCAATGCCAGTTGCTCCTTTGTCCCTATCTCATTTGACTCGAGTACCTTCATCCATCCTTTTACTCTAAGGCAGTGTCTGGTGTCTATCTTTAAAACGTAAGAAGTGTTTCTTGTAGGCAACAGGTAGATGGATTTTGTTCCTTGATCCATTAAGCCAGCATGTTGTTTAATTGGAGAATCGAGGTCATTGGTATTTAAAGTTAATATTTAAAAGTCTATGCTGACTGGAGCCATTATGTTGTTGATTTTTGGTGGTATTATGTTCTTGGTACTTTGTGCTTTTGTGATGATGGCTTTGTATTTCTTTCAAGTCTCTTAGCTACGCTCATTTCTTTCTGCAGCCTGAAATACAGCTTCCTGTATTTTGTTTAGGTATTGTTTGTGAGATATAAAATTTTAGGCTGTTTATAGCACAGGAAATTTTTCTTTCTTTCAGCTAAGGCAGATAGTTTCACTGGGCAAATTAGTGTAGGTTGTCATTGTGTGGACTTTTTAGCATCCATACTGCATTGTTCCAAGATCTTCCGGCTTTCTAAGTTTTCACTGAGAAATCGTTTGTTATTCTAATACGTTTTCCCTTTTTGTGACTTGCTACCTTTCTTTTGCAGCTTTCAATACACTTTCTTTGTTCTGTATACCTAATGTCATAACTAGCATGTGTTGTGAGTATTTCTGGTCTGGTCTATCTGGTGTTCAGTGTGCTTCTTCTATTTGTATGGGTGTGTCTTTACTTAGTTTGGGAACTTGTTATGTGACGCAGATGGGATTGAAAGAGGGGGCCACGTTCCAGACCCAGCAAACAGAACTGAAAAGCTTTGGCCACATGGTTCTAGCTTTAGAGTCAAGGATACAAGAAAGGAGTTATGGACTCGCCCTCTCTGACAAAGGAAAGCCACTGACGCCAGGCTTGTCTCAGTGGTGTCCCTGCATGGAAGCCCTGATGAGCCATTGCATGACACTGTGAAGGTAAAACCTGGATTGTGTTGGAAACCCCAAGGTGTTAGAGATGTCAGAGTCATGGGATACGTGCCAAGGAGAGCTGCAGACTGGGTGTGGAATCAGCCCAAGAGAGAGAAGTGTGTTGCAGTCAACAAACTGAAAGGAGTTGGAGGTCTGAAGAGTGCTTTGACATCAGACATGGAGATGCAGAATTTGGAATTTGCCCTGCTGCTTTTTGGTCTTGCTTTGGTCCAGTGTTTCCTCACTCTGCTCCCTTTCCTCCCTTTTAGAATAGTAGACTGGGATCCCTACGTGAAGAAGAGGGGCAGAAGGAAGGCCGAAAGACAGACGTGAGACATGTGCTCCTGTGGTAAGTCGTTAGAGGTAGGAAAGTTGTAGTTATGGGTCCAGTGCACCTCTCTGGAAAGGTTGCAGGGATGGGTGGATTTGGCAGTAAGTCTAATGTCTCTGGCTAGAGAAGAAACCACATGTGCTTGGGAGTATAGGTCCAGTGGGTGGGAGTAGATAAAGTTGGCAGCGTAACTATAGGCTTTGGCAATGTATGGAGAATGGAGGGGCTCAGTTGGGGCAAAGGCAGGGGCAGATGGAGTTAACAGCACAAATTTCAGCTCTGTTCTTGAAGGGGAACAGTAGCACATGCACAGGACACATCTGTCAAGATCTTTAATGAACTGTCATATTTCCTATGCAGGTGGTCATGTCACTTTAAAAAAAAGTTCTAGTTCCTTTTATGTATATGAATAATTTACCTGCATGTATGTATGTGTACCATATGTGTGCAGAGCCAGCAGAGTCGAGAAGAGGAAATCACAACGTTAGAAGTAGAGTTAAACACCAGATGAGCTGCCATGTAAGTTCTGGAAACCAAATCTGGGTCCTTTGTAAGAGCAGTGTGTACCCTTAACCACAGAACCACCCCTCTATCCACTGATTTTGTCACTTTTTTTTTTGATCTTGTCACTTTTAACTGTAGTATTATTTTTGTAGTCCTAGGGATCTGTCCCAGGATCTGGCCCATGGTAAGAAAGGGAGTCACAAATACAGGAGTCTGACACCGTGAAAAGAGGTATGTTGCTGCTGTTTTATATATTTTGTTGTGACATATATACATACATATATATGTATATACATACATACATACATGTTTTAATCATGGCTATATACCATCACTATGTTGTATCCCCTCCCACTCCTCCTGATCTCAGTGATTTTTGCAACTACTCTTCTTTCTATTTTCACTAGTTTGGGACTGTTTGTTTGTTTGTTTGTTTGTTTGTTTTTGTCTTGTTTTTGTCAACCCATAGCTTTAATTAAGGTTACCTAGAGGAGCATGCATGGTGGGGGTTATTTAACAGATCCCCACCTGCCCATGTACTTTCATCACCATCACTACCAAGCACCCTGCTCCCTCTCACTACTCCTGATCCCGATACTCTGGTAGAACCCAGAGTATCTTAGAATTTCACTGCTGTGAAGAGACACCATGACCAAGGCAATTTTTATAAAGGACAACATTCAGTTGGGGCTGGCTTACAGGTTCAAAGATTCAGTCCATTATCATCAAGGTGGGAACATGGCAGCATCCAGGCAGGCATGGTGCAGGGGGAGCCAAGAGTTCTACATCTTCATCTGAAGGCTTCTAGCAGAATATTCACTTCCAGGCAGCTAGGATGAGGGTCTTAAAGCCCATGCCCACAGTGACACACCTACTCCAACAGGACCACACCTAACTCCAACAGGGCCACAGTTCCTAATAGTGCTACTCCCTGGGACAAGCATATATAAAATATCACATTCCACTCCCTGACCCCCATAGGCTTGTTCTAACACATGAGTCTATGGGGGGCATACCTAGTCATAGCATAATGCAAAATACATTTAGTCCAACTTCCAAAGTACCCATAGCCTATAGCAGTCTCAACAGTGTTCAAAGTTCAAAGTTCAAAGACTCTTCTGAGATTCATCCAATCACTTAACTATAATCCCCAAAGCAAGTCAGGAAACCAGCTGGGCAAACTCCAAACTCTGCATCTCCATGGCTGATGTAAAAGTGGTCTTCAGATCTCCAGCTACTTTTTCATCTTGGTTGACTGCAACAAACTTCTTTCTCCTGGGCTGGTTCCATTCTTTATTAGCAGCTTTCCTCAGCAGACAGCCCATGGCTCTGGCATCTAGAACATCTTGGGGTCTCCAAGGCTACTTCAATGTTACAGCTTCTTGTTTCAATGTCTGGGATCCACACACGATCTTCTGGGCTCCTCTGATGGGTTGGCATCACTTCTCTAGCTCTGCCCCCTGTAGCACTCTAAACTTAGGTTGATCCACTCCACTGCTGCTGCTGTTCTTGGTGATCACCCCATGGTACTAGCATCTCCAATACACTGGGGTCTACTGCTGCAACTACGCTTCACCAATAGCCTCTCATAGGCTCTCCTCATGGTGCCAAGCCTCAACTCCTTTGCATGACCCCATCAGTCCTGGGCCATCAACTGCAACTCAGGCTGTACCTTCACCAATGGCTTTCCATGGCCTCTCACAGTGCCAAGCCTCAGCTGCTCTTCATGACCCCTTCATACCTTCAAAACCAGTACCACCTGGGTGACTCTTACACATTACCAAGTCCAGCTGCAGCACGAGGTACAACCTTGGCTATCACTGGAACACAGCTTCTTTGTGCTCTCAGAAAACACTTTCCAGAAGAGTTCGTTCACCTCAGTAGTGCTGGTCTCTTCTTAATCACCACTAATTTCTTAGCTCTAACTAACCAGCATCAATTGTCCCAGTAGTCCCTTCTATTCTTGACTATAAAGCCAGAGCTACATGGCTGAAGCTGCTGAGTTCTGCTGCTTGCTGAGACTGGAACATGTCCCCCTTGTTCTATTACATTATCACCAGCTTTCTGTTTTCCAACTCCTTCACTGCCTAAGCTTGGTTGTCCTGGAACTTCCTCTGTAGACTGACCTTGAACTCAGAGATCTGCATGACTCTGTCTCCTGGGATTAAAGGCGTGTACTACCGCACCTGGACTTTTCTTCACCTAGAACTTGCTCTATCCCAGCCTAGCCTTGAACTCAGAGATGCTTGTCTTTTTCCCCTGGGATTAAAGGTGTGTACCACCATGCCTGGATCTAAATTTAGCTGGGTAAGATCTTGCCCCAAAGTCCCATTCCCTTAATCTGGCATCTTCTAGAACATAGGATTCAGCTCTATTCTACTTCCTACCCCATTAATTGATTGCACTCTTGAACCATATATTTTGTATCTTTCCTTTCTCAACTTGCTCCTTTTCATTAAAATGCTCTTCATAAGAGAGAACTTTAGTAACCACACAACAGAATCTACACCAGGCTGTTTTGAGACTTCCTGTTTCAAGGCAATTAATCTAAATCTCTTTACTTTAGCTTCAGAGCAGACTCTTCCAATGGCAAAAAGCAGCAACATTCTTCACCAAAATACCACAAAAACAGTCTCTAGGCCAAATTCTGAAATTCTTCTCCACTGATCTGTCTTGGGTCATGTCAGCACAGTTCAAATCACTCTCAGTAACAAAGTCTTCCATATTCCTGCTAGGATGACCCATTAAGCCCCACTTAAAGCATTCCACTGCTTTCCAAATCCAAAGTCCCAAAACCCACATTCTTCCAAGCAAAAGCATGGTCAGACCTATCACAGCAATACCCCACTCCTAGTAACTTCTTTCTTAGAGTTTTACTGCAGTGAACAGACACCATGACTAAGGCAGCTCTTAAAAGGACAACATTTAATTGTGGCTGGCTTACAGGTTCAGAGGTTCAGTTCAGTATCATCAAGACAGGACCATGGCAGCATTCACGCAGGCATGGTGCAGGAGGAGATGGGAGTTCTACATCTTCATCTGAAGGCTGCTAGCAGAGTACTGGGTTCCCGGAAGCTAGGATGAGGGTCTACACACACACACACAGTGACACACCTATTCCAACAGGGCCACACCTACTCCAATAGGGCCACACCTACTCCAATAGGGCCACACCTACTCCAACAGGGCCACACCTACTCCAACAGGGCCACACCTTCTAATAGCGCCACTCCTTCTGCCAAACATATACAAACCATCACACCCAGGTAGTGTCTCTTCTATCTTCAGAATATATTTGGTCAACACACTGTTTTCATTTGTTTCCTATAGAAGCATTGCTAAGGGATTAAAACCAGAATCATGGGTACCTTAGAAGTGGCTACACCACAGAAGTCAATTTCCCTCACCTTCTGAAAGCATTAATTACCGAGAGATCCTTCTTAGGGAGGAGTGGGATTTCATAAACCCCTCTCCCTAACAACTATTAACTTTCTCCCAATTCTCAGGAATGGGAGAGAGGCTCATAAGCGTTCTACCCTCTCCGTGACAGATTTTGAAGGCCCAATCTTCTGGAGTTACTAACAGCTGCTAAGACTTCAGGCATGAAAAGGCTATGTCATGTTCTAGAGACTTGAGTCCACACCTCTCCACTCTCTCCCCTCCTGTTACATTCTTTACTTTCTTCCATGGAGTTGCCTGGCCCATAGAGGGGACATGTATGCCTCATTTATGGCTGTGAATTCCAAAATCACATATTCTCAATACTTTGGCCAGTTAAGAATCTCTGCAATAACCACTCTCAGACACTTATCTGGCAAAATCCAGTAGCAGCACTAACTTATGGGCATAAAAATGAATAATTAGAAGAAAATTTGGCCTTAAACACAAATTTGTCATTATAATGTACTAAAATACACAAAAGTAAACACCGAAATCAGTCCATGGGACCTATTCATAATTGTTTGTTGTCATTATCAATGAGTTAAGAGTTTTGATCCCAGTCATGATGTTTACTGCTACTACCATCTCCTCGTGACATTTGGCCCTTCTTGCCATCATTGGGATGCTGTATATTTGCTAATAACTAATGGACACTGTTAAACTTGCTAAACCTCAGGGATGATGGTAAAATGCACAAATAGCTTCTCACTAAAAGAATTATCCAGGCCACACCAGCTATATCCCAGAGCTTCAGAAATTCTGCATTGGAATTAGGTACATCCACATAGATACTCCGCTAACATATAGATTTATGCAAGCTATGGATGATGTAACAGAGCAGGGAACATATAAATTTCACCTTTTAACACCCCCTGTAATAGCTCTATGGATTCCTTTGTTTCTTGAAATATTTCCACTGTATTCATTATGTTCAGTCTCTCTCATTCCAAGAGACACTAAACTTGTCATTGTCAGACTACAGGGTTCTTCCCAAAGCTATTTTGCTCACCATTTGTACCTACTGGGTAAAATTGGTGAGTTGCAACCAGATTCTCTAAGAGGAGGTTCTGAGGGACAGGTCTGGTCCAGACACTCTTAAGAATGAGGGGTGAAGAGCATCTGGGCGGAGCCTCTGAAGATGAGAGGAACGAAGAGCCCAATTTACCAGGCTCTACACTTAAAACAACTCAGCATGCAGTAACTGTGCTTTGCATTTCCTAGTACCGACAGTTTCTTCAGTCCTTGGAGCCATAAGCTGAGGATATAGCTCAGCACTGGGGCTGACATTCTGGTCCAAATGATGTGTTAAAGAGGCTGAGTGAATTTGGACCTTACAAGAGCAGCCCATGCCAGCCAGTCCAGCAAGCCCAGTACCCTTTAAGGCTGGCATCCACACTCAGATTCAGTGTCTTTTCCATGTGGATGTGTACCTACTGAGAATCCTCCAGGAAACAAAATTCAGGTGTAAGCACAGATTGAATTCTGAATAACTTTGATACAGAACTTCCAAATGTCTCAGTTGGCACTTGGATCATATAAGTTGTATTCATTGTGTGTTTGGTATTTTCATAAATAGTATTTTGGGATTCCTAATGTATTCAGAACAAATCATATACATTTTAATTCCTATAGGCACACATGAAGAACATTTAAATATCCATAAATGAATTGAGCTATGGGTGGTATTCTTCCACTGTGTGTGAGTGTAATACAAAATGGTTAAGGACATATTTTCAGAACCCTGGAACACAAAGTCCATCCCACAGACCTCTGAGCATGCTACTGCAGCTGGGAAGCATTAGTCTGCCATTATTGTCATTTGCCTTGGGAGTGATCTTCAGTACTTGACATGTGTGATTGTTCTGATGGCCATTCAGTGAGTGTTAGTCCGACAGATGACATGGTAAGGGCACTTCTAGGGAGGGACAAAAATAGCCAGGTTCCAACTTCCATTCAAGGATCCCAGTTTCCCGTAAATATAAGTTTTCTTCCTGCAACAGAGGACCACTAATTCTGCTTCAAAAGTAGACTATTTTCTCTTCACATTTCATCCTCGGGACTCTATTTCCTTGATGTGTTAAGGTAGCATGCAAAATAATGGGTTTCATAATGACATATTCCCATATTCTTGGTTTTTATCAGTCCAAGTGTCAATCACTTTGTCCTACTCCCCATCCTCATTTTCCCAGTCCCCTTCTTTCTCCCTGATTGTCCCTGTTACTACTTTCCTGCCCCCTGTATACAAAGAGTTACTCTTTGTACCTCTTTAAGGACTCCACCTCCCATCTTATGATATCCTTTCTAGTTTCAAGTCCCCCCAACACAAAATTAAGCAAGAACACACATTTAAACACGGTTATTCATTTGAAGTTAACCCTGAACCATCTTTCTTTCTGCATTTGGTTTGTTTTGTTGAACACATCCATTTATCAGCACCTCTGACCACTCTCTGCATCCTCACATAGAGGTCTCTTGTCTCTTCCCTCTCCACAGTTCCATTCATCAGAGCCATAGCCATAGGAACCCACATTACCTCCGTCATCCCTAGGAGAGGTACATGGGGCATTATGGCTCCTCCATACAAATGATATGTGAAATGGGCATATGACACAGCTCACCTCATAGCATCAGCCATGGAACACTAATAAGTCTAGACCTGACTACAACCTTTATCATACGAACACAGGTTATGTGTCCCTTGTCTGTAGTGGCCCAGAACCCTAGGTCTTATTTGTACTATCTATGTCCTTCAGATATAAGCCTTAATTCTGCTATTCTGTAAGCTCTTCTGGCTTTGCTGCCATTCGGGTCTGACCTTGGACTTGGCTCTGTTAAGTATCTACTTCATCATCTATTCGTGTTCATATAAAATCCTAAATCTGTCAGTGCATCTTATTTTGCTAGAGTGGTACCTTGTCCCCTAGGCCTGTTGTATATGTTAGTCAATCTTCACTATTGGGCCATATCCCAGGCTAAGGAGAAGTATTTTTTAAAGAATTATTGTTCATTTTAATGTATATAAGTGCACTATAGCTGTCTTCAGACACACCAGAAGAGGGCACCAGATCCCATTACAGATGGTTATGAGCCACCATGTGGTTCCTGGGAATTGAACTCAGGACCTCTGGAAGAGCAGTCAGTGCTCTTAACCTCTGAGCCATCTCTCCAGCCCCCGAGAAGTATTCTTTATTGTGAGTTTTGGTGAATACTACTCACAACACTTTCCCTGTGATGACTCTACTGTCTTCCTAAACTTGTCTCTGTTTTGCTCCCTAAAGTCTGTTCTAGGGACCTAGGTCAAGGATAAAGTCACTTAGAAATGTATTCCATCATGGCATGTATAGTGGTCTACTCCTGTAAGCCTAGTACTCCAGAGGCTGGAGCACAAATATCACAATTGGGCTATCAAGTGAGTTCCAGTATTGCCTGGGACACAGGATTAGAACATGTTTCAGTAAACAAAAAGAAACAAAAAGAAAAAGATATTTATTATAGCCCAGGAGAGGCTATGATCCTGACTACTTGAAAGTTGACAGAGGGCAATTGCAAATTTGATGGCAGCCTGGGTGATTTAGTGAAAACTCATCTGAAAATGACACTGAGTGTGCATGTTAATTTTGATAGTCTGAGTATTTCAGAAAAGTCTAGGACATAGCAGTAAAAGTTCCACTTTTGGGTCTGGAGAGATGGCTCAGCGGTTAAGAGCACTGACTGCTCTTCCCGAAGTCCTGAGTTCAATTCCCAGCAACTACATGGTGGCTCACAACCATCTATGGTGGGATCTGACGCCCTCTTCTGGTGTGTCTGAATAGAGCAATGGTAAATACATAGAATGAAAGTAAATAAATAAATAAATAAATAAATAAGTTCCACTTTTCCCCATGTGTGAGGACATTTCTGAAAGTAATTGTGTTGTGGGATTTCTCGTCCAATCACCAAGTGAATCTGTTGGAGATGTCACATGGTATTGGTAGTTATGTGGGAGGCAAGAATTTTTGAGGAATTACCTCATTAAAACCATGTACTTGAGGCTGTTTCTTGCCTTGGGCCCTTCTTATATTCCTTGTTGGCCACCCTCATCCAGGATGAAGGGAGGAACAGCCTCTCCTGTATGCTGCATGTATAGAAAAAGCATCCACCAACTGAACCCACTGAAACTGGAAGTCCAGAGTAATCTTTCTACCTTTACTTCTTTCAGTATTTTGTCAGCAATGAAGCAGTAACTACTAGTCCAGTGCAGCTCAGTGGTAGAGCCCTTGCCTAGCATGCAGGAGGACCTGGCTTCAATCCCTAACATCAGACATTACAACTTACTCCCAAAAAGCTAAAATTAGAGGGTAAAAAACTAACTTTTGATCTTCATAGAAGTGAGCATCTGTCTACACTGAGCCTCAGGCTTGTTGGTAGATGAAGGTCCCATGTGTTGTCAAGCAAAGCCAGATTCTCCCACATCACAGAATTTGGATTTGTCACCTGTGTGCAGACAGGGAAGGAAGCATGTAGTAACCAAAAAAAATGAAATGAGATAGTTGTAACTAGACACATTTCTAGTGTAGCATGGCAGGTAGTAGGTAACCCTAGTGATGACTTGTATATGTGTGTGCAAGACACATGTTAACATAAACAAATAGATGCCTGCTTGACAATCCTAGGCAAGGGGAGGGTACTGTACTTCAGTACAGGGATGACTGACACATGATGCCTTAGGGAAATACAGGACACACAAACAGCAATATGCATTAGGTATATACCTTGCTGAACGGCATAATGATGGACTTATTATATTTCCAATTTTTTGAGTTATTTTCTGCATGCTTACATGGATGTGTGGTGTGGTGTGTGTGTGTGTGTGTGTGTGTGTGTGTGTGTGTGTGTGTGTGTGT
>NW_021604649.1:1909448-1971934 GCF_004785775.1 Grammomys surdaster | reverse complement strand
TGTGTGTGTGTGTGTGTGTGTGTGTGTGTGTGTGTGTGTGTGTGTGTATGCACACATGCATTCAATTGTGAATATCAGAAGACACTGTCAGGAAGCCAGTTCTGTCTGTCCACCGTGTAGGTCTTCAGGATTGAACTCAAGTCGACTGGTCTGGCAGCAGGATCCTTCATCACTGAGCCATCGAGCCTGCTTGAAACCTTGGTATTCTACCAGAGTGGTGGCCACACAGTAAGATAACACTACCAGAGTGCTTACCATGTACTACCCCAGTGCTGACCAGATGCTTGCCATACAGCAATATCTATGCTTAACAAGTGTCTGGCACAGAAAGAGCAATCCTTGTGGAGCTCAGCACAGTGACAATAATAATAGGAAATGTTTGGCATGAAGTAAAAAGATTCCTAACACAGTGTTTGACACATCCTGCAAAATTACTAAGAGAACAAACACTTGACACGTGCTTAACTCAGAACTCTAGTAAATTTTTATAAATAAATAAATAAATATGTATGTGTATATATATCGCTGATATTTAGTCTTTCAAAGCTGTAGCTATGTGATCCTGAATTCCCACTACATCCTTCTTCCACCATGGGCTTATTTCGACTCTCTGTGGTTGAGACAAGAAAGAGAAGGAAGAGAAATGTTAGTGAGTTGCCACCACCTCCTCACCGCTCTGTTTCCTCCTGTCCTTCACAGCCTACATGCTTTCCTTCCACTCAGCTTCAGAGCCTCTGCGCCACAAGCAAACCCTCTGCTAGAGCACAGGGGATGCCTCACCTTGTCTTTGAATTCTTTAGCCAGAGGAAGATATGGCCTATAATTTGAGTGTTAACCTGGAATTTAGAAGCCCATAGCATCCTGGCTAGGGAACGTCTCCAAACTACGCACCAATGGAGTAAAGGAAACATGGCATATCACTTCCAGTTCAGTGTTGCACCCCAAAGGACTAGAAGTGGATGATTGGGTAGGGTCCAATACCACATAGGAAATGTGTGTGTTCTGGGCATTACAAGATGTGTCAGAGGACTACTTACAAATTCAATAATAATCATCATCATCAGTTTCAGAATCACTAATCTCTTCATATATCACTCGAGTCTTCCTCTCTCGCAGCCGGTGAAGCCAAGGGCTTACATGAATGGTACCCGATCCTGAAATGTGGAGAAGTTAGTGCATGAGAGCTAGGTCATTTAGGGCCTTTTCTCATCAGAAAAGCTTGTCCCTCCGAAGAATCCATGGGCCTTTACATCTGCTGGCTCACAAAGACTGAGATGTCAGCCATCCAGCAGTATAGACCAAAAGCCAGTTTGGGTTATACCGCCCAGTGTACTGTCTGGTCCCTCTCCCCATCCCCTGATATAGATTTCCTATCTTATCCTCCATTAGAAGGAGGACCCAGTGACCACTCACTTATATTATATGGATTTCAGAGTTAACTTCAGAGCATGTAAAAGACTTTTCCAGTGTCACATGGTTTTCAGAAGAAGAAAAAGAAGTCAAATTATGATTATGTAGACCCATTCTAACATCTGAACTGGTACTAGGTGAGATCCTCACCCAGAAAGGCCTGGGATTTTCAGAACCTATGCCAAGCACCTAA
This sequence comes from Grammomys surdaster, assembly GCF_004785775.1. Classification (NCBI taxonomy): domain Eukaryota; kingdom Metazoa; phylum Chordata; class Mammalia; order Rodentia; family Muridae; genus Grammomys; species Grammomys surdaster. Next base: position 1,970,331 of record NW_021604649.1, on the reverse strand, counting down.
AACATGCCAGGGAAACCAGAGCATTGTTTCTCCCATGCTTTCCTCTCATCCAACGCCACCCTATTGTCTGTCCCCAAAGCATGTGCTTTCTCTTGGGTGTGCTGGTGTCTCTGAGTCTGAGCCTAGTGCTCCTGGAACACATGTTGGGTTATTCCTCCACGTACTGCCTTCTTCAGTGGTTTTTAAACACTGAAGCTCTTGTTCAGGATGTCAGTAGCATTTCTGTATTGTCTTAGAGGTTAAGTGTCTTCTCATGTATTGTTCTAAAGGTTATATTAGCATATATTAGTTATATATGTCGTTCCATTCCATTGTGACATTTTGTGCATATATCATGCATCTTGATCATGTGTACACGTAATTACTCTCTTGAGTCACACCAATGCCCTTCTTCCCTACCCCTAGATTCCCTGTTATTTCCTCTTGGTTGGTATTAGTGAGACCCGGTGAGTTTAATTAGGCTTACTTATATGTACATTGGGCCTTATTGGCCTTTCCGTCTGGCAGCTGGCAAGTGCCTTCACAACCTCTGAGAGGGGCAGAGCCTGGTGAACCCCTCCTTCCGTGGCAGAATGTTGAAGGGCTTGAGTATTTGCAGGTGTTTTTTAAAGGATTTTCATAACATTTTAATCACACTTGACAAAGTATTTCACTTTTTGTAACTAAATAAAAACGAACACGGATGTTTAAATGGGAAAGGACTGGCCTAAGCCAGCCGTGTTTCCAGGGCTACAATGTTTGCCTTTATATTCTTAATAGACTGTCATTTGCGCAAGCAGAAGAGATGTAATTACGAGTGTGGAGCAGAGAAGACTAGGCAAAGAAAAGCGCTGGAGGAACCCACAGGCTCTGGGAAAGGCAGGTATTAAATAAATGCAAGGCTGCACACGGAAGCTGGCGGTGCATCCGTGGACAGGAAGTGAAGGGTGACTAGGATGAAGGAGACAGTACTACATGCACCATGACGGGGTGTGCAGAGGAACGCAGCAGGGGACGGGGAAGAGAGAAAGGAGACATAGTGATCTAGGTATCAAAGAACCTCGTGCCAGAGGTGGTATCACACAAGATGCTGGTGAGAACACCTCAGGTGCAATTGGGCAAGGTGTCACAGGTACCAGGCTTGCTTGCAACAAGACAAGTTGATGGTCACCAATCCTGAGCTATCATTCATTCAACTTCCTGAGTCATGCATGAGAGGGTCTATATGTGCAACTATAAGAACATTGTTTCTGAGCTCAGAAGCAGAATTCATTGCCTTTTATTGCATATTTACATTTTTATTTCTGTGTATGTCTCTGTGTATGTGGAGCATGTATGTGGGTACGCCTGTGGAGGAAGCACTGTGTCAGATCCTCCAGAACTGGCCTGTCAGGTAATAGTGAGTACCTACATACTTGTGTCAGGATCTCTTCACGTGTTCAGTCCTTAAGTGTGTCCTCACTGCCCACTAATCTCAGCTCCCAGAACTCTCTCTACACTAGACTGGACCCTGCAACTCTGGAAACCCCCATTTCATAAAAAGTCAGGTGCTTCTGAAGGTTCCTCTGACTTGGGGCTGTGAGGCAGACAGTTCTCAGGTATAGATATGTCCTAAAGTTGATCATAGTGGAAGGGGCACACCATGAAAGTCCTGTCATTTCTAGTGAGACGAGTGCATGAGCCCTTCACAGAGCAGAAGCCAGCTGGCGATGCCTAAGTAGAAAGTGAGTGTCAGGATGAAAGAATGCACAGACTCCGTGGGAGAGTACTAACAGAAGCATCACCTGGGCTTCAGAAACAAAAGAAGACATGACTGCCCTTCAGTAGTTTGGGTACAGATTAGTGAGCTAGTGGAACTGCTCTTTGGCCAATAATTTAGCACAGTTGTGGCAATTCTCATTATCAGTACTCTAATTATTAAAATGCTCTAATTAAAGAAACAGGTAAGGTACTGCAAGTCCAACTAAGAACTTGTGGTTGCACAGTCCCCACAGGAAAACCCATTACTATGATTTTGCTAAATGAATGTGGTACAAACTGTCTTCTAAATTCGTATGTCTCTACCCATAGGTAAGCGAGCTCTCAGAAAGCATCAGAGAAGTATCAGTGAGTGGTGGCTAATGCAGAAACTCCCATCTGGTTAGACTGCGCAAAGTAAGTGTCTATGGATTGCCCAGCTAAACATCAAACATACGTCACATACCTTCCTCCCAAGCTCTAGTTCCATCCCAGAAGCGGGGATCGAAAGATTTTAAGAGGCAGAAGACATTCGGACCAGAGCAATGTAGTGTTTGAGGGACATGACACAGTTGTTAAATTCATGAACACACAGTAGGAGTCTTTGCTCCCATGAAACCTGCACAAGATCAAGCCTGCCAGCACTCTAGCACGGAGTGAGTAGGAACTCCTGTGCTGTCAGCCTCTGTGAGGAGCTCTTAACAGTGGGTGGCTTTTATGGGAGGGAGAGTCAGTTTTCTTTAAGAGTATGGCCCTTGGTAGGTCAACCGTACATCCCACAGTACGTAAATAGCACAAATTGCCTGGCTAGAAGTCTCCTTCTTGGGTTTTTTTTAAAAATAATAATAATAATAATAATAATAATAATAAAAGATATGAATGTTGGGAGAAAAACAGCTAGGAAAGATGTTTTATATTCATTAGATGAAAGGATGGGGCATGTGTGAATACGATTAAAATACATTATATAAAAGCCTCAAAGAATTAAATAAATACCACATTGAAAATCAATACATTATGTTAAGGACTAGGAATCAGATTGCAGCCAACCTGCCACATTGGAACCGTTCTCTCCAGAGGCAAGTCTTCCTTTGATGTTATGAATACTTATTGTCACCGATGCCAGCTTTAAAAGAGAATCAGAGATAAGGCATTTTGGCAAATAGCAATCTACAGGAGGCATTTCTGCTACTTGATTTAGGGTGTTCTAATTTGCTGGATAATATTTAGGACAGGACCTGGCAAATAAATAAAAGCATCACACACCAAAACTAATCAGACCCAAAGATTCAATGACTTTCCATATAGTTACAATTGGCATTTGATACAGCATGTGAAGCTTCACATTAAAATTTACACTTTAAGTATCAAATATATATTTATGTACTTATCCGCCACCAAAAAGAAAACTATCCTCAACAATGTGGACATGAACTGAGGGACAAACAGGGTGCACTCCTACAGAAAGAGGTGATACTCACCTTCATCCGTTTCCTCTGGGTCACGCCACAAGCTCTGCCAGAGCATTCATCTACAGAGAGTGACAAATAAGAAGGTTTTGTTTGTTAGTAAAGATTGCAAAGGCTCAGAATCCTGCTGCTTTCGGGAAGGCTAGAGTGGAGAGTGAGCCCACTTATGGAGGAGGAGCTGGTGGAGCCTGGCTCTCTTTCACCTGACTAATGACAGGTGTCCTTTTAGAAGTCTCCTTTTGGGGGGGGTCTAGACAGGGTTTCTCTGTATAGCCCTGGCTATCTTACAACTCTGTAGACCAGGCTGGCCTCGAACTCAGAAATCCGCCTGTCTCTACCTCCCAAGTGCTGGGATTAAAGGCGTGCGCCACCACTGCCCGGCTAGACGTCTCTTTCTGATTGTTTAAGAGGTGTCAGCTAAGCCTCATCACGGCCTCATCCTGTCCCAGTATATTTTTTCTGCCTCTTAATAGTACATTGATTTCAGGAAAATTTTGAACTGTCTAAACTTTCCGATGTAGAATAATGAAAAAATGTACTTAACACATGAAATGATTTGAACAATCTGGTGTTACCTGTGTGAGGAAGGATAGGTTATTGAGCTCAGTGCTTTGGAGGGCTACCTAGTGTGATAATTCTCCTTTATTCCCAAATACTGTGCATAATTTTCAGACCCAGAGTTTAGATCAAGTAAAATGCTTGTAGGAGCTTGTACAACCTGGCCTACTTTCCTGGGGAATCACAAGCTAGTAGGACATAGGACATTCTGACTGTCTTTGAAGGTGCTACACATTGGCCATTTACTTATTATCCAGAATAATGTACACAATAAGGTTTTAGAATTTTATATGACAGGATCTTCTACATAATCCTCAGAATGTTTTCCACACAGCCCTGATTTGAAGAAGAGCAGAGCTGCCTGTGACCTTACCAGGCATCTTGACTGAGAAGGGGCTCTTTCACAGCCCTCCCTAGTCACTCACCTTCACTATCATGAATTTCAATACATTCGACCAGGGATCGCTTGGCCAGCTCCTTGCAACGCATGAAAACTGGTTGGTTCACTGTGACCCCTAGAAGGAAGCAAAGTGCTTGTTTTTTAACAGACAGCACAAAGAGGGGAAATGCCTGCTAGGATCTGGGGTACAGCACAGATCTTAGGACCCACAAGAGGCCTGAGCCCTATTGCCTATGGTCTATGCTGTCAGCCGTGCACAAGGTAGACATTTCTCCGTAAAGAAAGGTATCATGGGAGAGGGCCCTGCTGCGTGTTGAGAAGATGTGGCATAACAAACTGGAAACCCCCAAGCTGCTCTGAACCCAGATTTCCTGTTACCTAGGCCAGTCATTCGGACATAGTTTCTCTTCATATACACGTAGGCACTTTTTTGCCATTTGGTCAGCTTTCCCCACTCTTCATCTGAAAAGTATGCAGAAATATCCTGGAAGGCCTAGAAAAGAAGGAAATGTTAATTCTGGCAACTGTTCTGCTAGATGTATGTGCCATTCATCCCAGAATGCCCTCTGTATTGGAGGACCTTAGTGCTCCACCCAGAGAATCAAGATAATCGATCCTGGGAAATGTGAGGGTCGAGTGAGAGATGTGAGTACCAGCCTTTTCCCAGCCACTAGAAATGCTCAATGCTGCTCGTTTGTTCTCCTCAGAGCATCTGTGCATGGAGAGAACTCCTGAGACTTATGGAGGTCCAGTGGACACTGTAGTCCTTGTCTCAAGTGCCTCTGATTTCCACTTTCCGATAAGTCATTCTACAGTGATCTTTGGTCACTCAGCTGCTTCTGTCCACCCACTGCCTGGAGACCTCACCTTGCATATATTCTTTGGTTCATAAAACACATCCACGGGGATCTTTGCACAGGAACTCACTGTTTTCATGTCAGCGGGATCATTGTGATTTTGAAAAGACATCATCTTGTCTTCTTCAGGCTCAAAACAAAATGACCTGTGAAGGAAGGAGTTGCAAATAGACAGTAACAGTCAGTACCTGAAATTTTCTTGTGCTCCTTTTCACCCCAAAAAAATCATCCTTAATAAGTCTATGGGAGAGTTAGTGGTTAGGAATCAGTTGGATTCTAAGATGAGCATATACGAAAGCATCGTGAGTCTTTGAGAGTGGGTCAAGCTTCTGTCCTGATTAGTTGCCCTGAAATGTTCGTTGAGATTAAGAGAAAAGAGAAAGCTATTGAATTAGGCAAGCACATGTTCTCACTCATGCAAGGAAAGTGAAAACTGATTTCCTAGAAGATAAGAATGAAACAGTTGCCGCTGGAAGACGGGTGGTAAGGAGTTCAGAAGAAGAAGGTACACCAAGCGCCAAATACAGACAGAGAGGAAGAACAGCTGCTAGTGTTTTACACTACCCTTTAGTTTGTAGCTACAGATGGTGAGTTTGTAAGGGAGGAAGAGAAGCCAGAGTTCCCTTCTTATGCCTGTAACTCAGGGCAGTTGGGAGGCTGGGGTAGAAGGGTCATATGTTCAATGCCTGCCTGAGCCAACTAGGAAGTGAGATTTAGGCCAGTCTGAGCAATATAAAATTAAATCCTGTCTCAAAGATTCTATCAGGACTTAAGTTGTAGCTAAATGCTAGGATTCTTACCTTCCATGTGAGAGGCCCTTGCATTAATTCCCTACTCTTACCAGAACATAATGCTTCACTCACATGGAAATGAATACGTAAGGACAGAGAAATAGGAATTAACCATATTTGATGAGCACACACAGGTAGATCTTGAAGCATCATACTTTTCTTATATGTCACCTCCCATGCTCTTTTCCTATAGTCTCTTCCAGCTCTCGGTGGTTCCTTAACATTTCCAGAATTTTCCCTTCATTAGTAAGTAAATGCTTTAACTTTTCATTTAATTAAAAAGTAATAGACACAGAGAGGCTTCACTCTGCACCTGATGGAAACAGATGCAGAGACCCACAGCCAAACATTAGGCAGAGCTTAGAGAATCCTGCAGAAGAGGACAGGAGGACTGTAGGAGCCAGAGGGATCAAGGACACTAGAAGAAAACTTAAGACTCGAATAACTTTGGCCCATATGGGTTCATAGAGACTGAACCGCCAACCAGGGAGCAAGCATAGGACTGAGTTAGGCCCTCAACACATGTAACAGTTGAGCTTGGAGTTCATGTGGGACTCCTAGCAGCTGGAGCAGGGGTTGTCTCTGATTCTGTTACTTGCCTTTGGGACCCATTCCTCCTTGGTTACCTCTAGCCTCAATAGAGGATTCGCCTAGTCCTACTACAACTTGATATGCCAAGGCTGGTTGATATCCATGGGAGGCCTCCCCTTTTCTGAAGAGAACAGAGGAGGAGTGGATGTGGAGAGAAGGGGGTGGGGGCAGAACTTGGAGGAGAGGAGGGAGGAGGACTGCAGTTGGGGGTTTAAAGTAAGTAAGTAAGTAAGTAAGTAGATACATTTAAAATAATAGACACAAATTTTAATAAAAAGAAACATTTCTGAGCACCTGCTGAAACTTTAATACATGTATCTACATCATTACTGTAAATTTGTTTCCCCTTCAGACAGGATATGACTGGGTTGCTAAGGTAACAGAAACCCTAGGCCCAAATACTTCCCCTGTACCTGCCTCTTAAGGAATTTCGAGCACTGTTTTGTGGTACAGTGATACATTGTGTGTAGATATTTTGTGGTGTGTCCAGTGTAAATTGGTGAGAGGATTGCCACAGGTTTACTAGTCTCCCCAACCGATGGTTTCCAGGGATCTAGGAAATGGGTATGTGTACACCAATCAGGGGTCCTCAAACTGAAGTTCTCAGAAAAGTTTTAGTGAGTGGACATTGAGGTGTCTCTAGGACCATGAAGATTGTGTCTTCATCCAGGAGGAGGTTGGAGAGTAGCCCCCCTGACAGACTATTTGGTGTCACTGAGGATGGAGGAAATCTCAAGGCATATTAGGTAGTTTCAAAGTTTGTGAAGCTAAGAGGAATACCACTTCCCTCAGAAATAGTGACACACTGGTCTGGCAGACACAAAATGGTTATAGTTTCTAGGATCCTTAAGTAATTGCCCAGTAACTGTTTAGCTCAAAGAACAGTTCTAAGGGTTGAGGAATGCTGGAGACACAAGGGAGGCACAAGTCGGTCTTTACAGGCTAACTTTTCTATCTGTTCAGATTTAGGTTGTTGGGACATCCCTAAGGAAGAACCAGGAAGGGACAGAAGAGTGTGTCTCCAAGAAAAGACCCAAATAAGTACCTTGATTCAGCTGTTGCTAGAGAGTCAACGACCAGTGCAGCCAACGCCTTTGAACTCCTCAGTGAAGTTGGCAAGGAAGTGAGGTAAGAGCGGAATGTTGGGTTCCAGGAAGGAAGTACATCACAAACGGGATGTACCAAGTGTCCCCCCCTCAAAAAATAGCATCACCCATCTCCCTGGCATTGGCTGGATCTGGTTACCTGTTGAAATGTGCATTCCTGTGAATGCCTGGGCTTTCCCTTATATCTAGACTACCCTCTACTGTGCAGTTGTTTATCTAAAAATGGCCAATCACTTCAAATCTTTCTCCTCTGTCTTCCTTAGTTATTCTAACTTGGGATATCTTTACAATAAACTCATAAAGTTTAAATTATTTATTAAAGGAAAGTATTAGAGTTGAAATTATTCCTATATGTTCTATAGAAACATAGAGCCAAGAGCTTGTTTTCTATTAAGATTCTTATGAATAATAGCAAAACAGCCTGCATGTGATTAGAGTTTACAGGTGCTCTTTAAAGGATTCACAAGAGCTTCTGTTAGGAAGGCTTCTCTACTCAAATAGTATGTGCCTCCATAGACTTTGCATTCTGAGGACTGCTCTGTCAATAATGCCCTTCCTGCACAGAATGACTGAGACTTTTGTTCTGGCAAAGAAATGGTCCGTGGACCTTGGGACCAGCATTAAGACTTTCACTGCATATTCTCCTTATGTTTTCTTCTTAATTATTTATAAAAATTATTTTTAGTAATTTTACAAAGGACTGGCTTCCCCCATAGCCCACAAGCAGCATTATCCTAAATGGAGAAGAGTGTGAAGCAATCCCTCTAAAAACATAAGTCAGGGCTGTCCACTGTCCACACTCCTTTACCCTAGAATGTTTGTAGTAATAACTATAGACAAAGCTACTTCATTTTAATCAAGGGATCAATCAATTCATAAAATGCTATAATACTAAGCAAATATGCACCAAACTCTGGTGCACCCAATTTTATAAAAGCATATTAATGGAATTAAAACTCCAGACTGACACAAACTTAATAATAGGAGGCAATTTCAGTTTCTTTCTGTTTTATTTAGTTCCAGAAATATTAAATTTCTTATTTCACCCATTCATTATTCTATAATGAACTGTTAATCTCCATGAGTGTATATACTTAGTAGAGTTTTGTTTCTTCTATACATGAGACATCTGGATCAAAAATAAATAAACAGAAACTTCAGAATTAAATGACTTCTTGTATCAAATGGACCTAAGAGATATCTACAGAGTATTCAACCCAAACACCAAGAATACACAAATATACATTCTACTCAGCAGCACAATGGACCTTCTCCACAGTGGAGCACATGCTGCAACACAAGCCTTAATAAATACAGAAAAATTGAAATAATTCCATGTATCCTGCCCAGCCATTGTGCAATAACCTTAAAATCAACAGTAAACAAAACTCTACTAAGTATATACACACATGGAGATTAATGATTTGTTATTGAATAATGAATGGGTGAAATAAGAAATTTAATATTTCTGGAACTAAATAAAACAGAAGCACAGGACAACAAAACATTTGGGAAACAGTAAAAGCATTTTTTAAGAGGTTTATTTATTTTATGTATATGAGCACACTGTAGCTGTCTTCAGACACACCAGAAGAGGGCATCAGATCCCATTACAGATGGTTGGAACCACCATATGGTTGCTGGGAATTGAACTCAGGACCTCTGGAAGAGCAGTCGTACTTTTTTTTTTTAAGATTAATTTATTTATTTGATATGAGTACACTGTAGCTGTCTTCAGACACACCAGAAGAGGGCATTGGATCCCATTACAGATGGTTGTGAGCCACCATGTGGTTGCTGGGAATTGAACTCAGGACTTCTGGAAGACCAGTCAGTTTTCTTAACCACTGAGCCATCTCTCCAGCCCCACAGTAAAACCATTTTTAAGAGAGAAGTTATAGCCCTAAGTGTCTACATTTAAAAAAGAAAAGAGTGCAAACAAATGACTTATGCAACACAAGAATTTGTAAAAACAAAAACTAGCAAAAGTCAAACTCAGTAGATAGTAGAAATAATATTTTTTTTTAAATCAGGTGAAGAGTTACAGGGACGGTTCAGTGGTGAAGAGCACTGACTGACTGCTCTTCCAGAGGTCCTGAGTTCAAGTTCCACCACACACATGGTGGTTCACAACCGTCTGTAATAAGATCTGGTTACCTCTTCTGGTGTGTCTAAAGACAGAGCACTCATGTATATAAAATAAATGAGCCGGGAAATGGTGGCACATGCCTTAATCCCAGCCCTTGGGAGGCAGAGGCAGGTGGACTTCTGAGTTGGAGACCAGCCTGGTCTACAGAGTGAGTTCCAGGACAGCCAGGGCTATACAGAGAAACCCTGTCTCGAAAAAAACTAAATAAATAAATAAATAAATAAATAAGTGAATTTTTTTAAAAAAATCAAGTGATACTGTCTGGTACAGGAAAGGAAGCCAACTATCCAGGCCTAGTGAGGAGAACCTATATTGCAACTTTATTAAGTCAGCATAAAACCTAACTATATTTTTCCATTAATTTATTGATTCACTTTACATCCAGATTCTGCCCCCTAACCCGTCCTCCTGATCCTCTCCCTCACACAGTCCTTCCTCTCAACCCTCTCCCCTTCTCCTTTGAGAGGGTGGAGCCTCCCTCAGTATCTCCCACCCTGGCACATCAAGTCTCTGCAGAGCTAGGCACAAGCTTTCCCGCTGAGGCCAGACAAGGCAGCCCTGTTGTGGAACAGATTACACAGATTTAGGGACAGTCCCTGCTCCAGTTCTTTGGGACCCACATGAAGACTAAGCTGCACATCTGCTACATATGTGCAGGGAGGCCTAGGTCCAGCCCGTGGATGTTCTTTGGTTGGTCGTTCACTCTCTCCCGAAAGGTCCAAGTTAGTTGACTCTGTTGGTCTTCCTGTGGAGTTCCAATCCCCTTCAGGGCCTTCAGTCCTTCTTCTACCTCTTCCTTAAGAGTCCCCGACCTCCATCCAGTGTTTGGATGTTTCAGTTAGCTGCTGGATGGAACCTCTCAGAGGATAGTTGCGCTATGTTCCTGTCTGCAAGCATAATATCATTAATAGTGTCAGGGATTGGTTCTTGCCCATGGGATGTCTCTCAAGTTGGGCCAGTAATTGGTTGGCCTCCATCTCGGCTCCATCTTTGTCCCTGCATTTCTTGTAGACAAGAACAATTCTGGGTCCCCATCCCCTCTCCCTCCCAGCTCCCTCCTTCCATTTGCCTCCTATGACTATTTTATTCTCCCTTCTATGTGAAGTTCAAGCGTCCTCACTTGGGCCTTCCTTCTTGTTTAGCTTCTTTGGGTCTGTGGAGTGTAATGTGGGTATCCTGTGTTTTATAGCTAATATCCACTTATAAGTGAGTACATGCCATGTATGTCCTTTTGTGTCTGGGTTACCTCACTCAAGATGATATTTTCTTTTTTAAATTAATTATTTTATTTATTTACCTCCCAAATGTGGTTCCCCTCCCAGTCCACCCTCTCCCTCCCTTCCTACTCTTCCCTCCCTCCCCATCCTCCTTCCCTGGGGCATCAGATCTCTACAGGATTAGGTGCATCCTATCCCACTGAGGCCAGACAAGGCAGTCCTCTGCTACATATATGGGGGTGGGGGGGAACGAGGCGGGTTGGACCAGCCCATGTGTGCTCTTTGGTTGGTGGCTTAGTCCCTGGGAGTTCTGAGGGGTCCAGGTTAGTTGATACTGTCGTTCTTCCTATGGGGTTTCTATCCCCTTCAGCTCCTTCATTCCTTCCCCTAACTCTACCATAGGGGTCCTTGACTTCAGTCCAGTGCTTGGCTGTGGGTATCTACATCTATCTCAGTCAGCTGCTGGTAGAGCCTCTCAGAGGACAGCCATGCTAAGCTCCTGTCTACAAGCACAACATGGCATCAGTAGTAGTCAGGCTTTGGTGACTGCCCGTGGGATGGATCCAAGTTGGGCCAGTCACTGAGCAACCTTACCCTCAGTCTCTGCTCCATTTTTGTTCCTGCATTTCTTTTAGACAGGAACAATTCTGGGTCAAAATTTGAAGGTGAGTTAGTGACCCCATCCCTCCACTGGGGACCCTGTCTGTCTATTGGAGGTGGTCTCGTCAGATTCCATCTCCCCAGCGTTAGGCATTTTGGCTAAGGTCCCCCACATTGAGTCCTGAGTGCCTCTCACATCTCAGGTTTCTGGGACTTTCTAGAGGTTCCCCCATCCCCACCCCCAGCAGTAGCATATTTCCATTCTCCTGACTCTCTTCTCTCCCCCCCCCACACCATACCTGATCCTGCCCCCCCTTTTCCCCTCCTCTGCTCCCTCCCTCTTAGGTCCCTCCCTCTCTCTGCCTCCAGTGATTTTTTTGTTCCCTCTTCTAAGTGGGATTGAGGTATCCTCACTTGGGCTTTCCCTCTTATTAATCTTAAGATCAGTAGGTTGTATCATGGGTATTCTGTATTTTTTGACTAATATCCACTTACTAGTGAGTATGTAAGATGCATGTCCTTTTGGGTCTGGGTTACCTCACTTGGGATGATATCTTCTAGTGCCATCCATCTGCCTGCAAAATTCATGGTGTCCTTGTTTTTAATAACTGAATAGTATTCCATTGTGTAAATGAACCACATTTTCTGTATTCATTCTTCGGCTGAGGGACATCTGGTTTGTTTCTAGTTTCTGGCTATTACGAATAAAGCTGCTATGAACATAGTGAAGCAAGTGTCCTTGTGGGATGGTGGAGCATCGTTTGGATATGTGCCCAGGAACAGTATAGCTGGGTCATCAGGTAGAACTATTTCCAAATTTCTGAGAAACCACCAGATTTATTTCCAGAATGGTTGGACAACGTAATTACATTCTGACAGGTGTAAGATGGAATCATTAGGTGTATCCTCTTGATTTTTTCCTTTAAGATAGTGTGTGACACTTCTTTAATCTGCAATCCCTTCTTTTCAGCCTCCAGATCATCTCAGTGTTCAGGTCTGTGGAGCCATGCCTACCTTCTCTCCTATTTTATTACATAATTCATCATAACTTCTTATAAACTGCAGACATTCAAAGTGTACTGCAGAATATTGTTGCTTGGGACAGAGAGAGAGAGAGAGAGAGAGAGAGATGGCTCAGCCAGAAAGACTCTTAACATAGCAAGCCTGACCATCTGAGTTGGGTCCTTTGAACCCATATAAAGATGGAAGGAGAGAACCAGCTACACAGATTTATTGTCTGGCATGCACATAGTGGCACATGCACACACATATGCACATCAGAAACACATGTAGTAGTAGTAGTAATTAATAATAAGTGATTTTAAGCCCCACTAGAACTTCGGCCCCTTCTCCAACTGTATCTGTTACTTATCATCATCCTACCTACTTCTGATGGACTCCTCATTGCCAAGCTTCTAGTGACATAAGTCACTAGATAAGTCACTGATAAGATATTATTCTTATCTTCTATAGAAGGAAAGGTTTTGCCTTCTACATATGGATGAGAACATTGTGGTGTCTGCCTTCCTGAGCCTGCTGTATCCAACAAACCTCTGACCCCTCATCGTTATAAAGGATATCTTTTTCAGTCACAATGCCTGAAGAGGTTATAGGCAGCTCCTTTCTTCTTCACATCAGAGCCAAGTGGACAGGATTTCATTTGGAAAATATCTGGAAGGCATATCACATAATATTCTACTACAATAATAAAGAATGCATATTATTATAGATAACGAGATAGTAGCAAACATATACCACCTTCAGTTTGAGTGTACACTGTCCTGTATCTCATGCTTAATACAGTGACATTTCATCCTATATACACACATGCAGAAACTGATTTTTCCATGTTTTATAGAGATAATAGGGGGAGAGGGAGGGAGAGGGAGAGTTGTGCCGGTGCTGTCTTCAGCAATAGGGCCTTGCTGTCAGTTTAGAATGCAGTCTATAGTCTTAGCAAACAGCTGGGTTGTTTGGGGATTCCCATAAGACCCCTTTGGCCAACAACACAATTAGATGTAACCCAATCCTGGTACCAGAAGCTTCATTTGATGGCAAGAGATGGCCAGTTGTGACTCTGTCTTTATATGACTATTATATGACTACCACTTAAATGCCCCTTCATTTTTGTTGCCTTTCCCTGTATTCCCTCACACAATCTTTTATCCCCTCTCCCTCCCCACTTGATCCTTCCATTCTAGCTCTGTACATCTATCAGTAATTATTTATTCTGTGTCCCTTTCCTAATGAGATGCATCTGTCCCCTCTGGTCCCTTATAGTATACCTACCCTCTGTGGTTCCTGGATATCATTAACTTTACAGCTAATATACACATACAAGTGAATATATACCATATTTGTCTTTCTGGATCTGGAATACCTTACTCATGTATTCCTAAGTTCCGTCCATTTGCCTGCAAATTACACGATGTCATTTTCTAAGAGCTGAGTAATACCTCATTGTGTTAATGTACCATATTTCCTTTAGCCATTCTTCTGTTGAAGGACATCTGGTTTGTTTTGAAATTCTGACGATTATGAATACAGCAGCAATTAAGATAGTTGAGTAAGTGTCCTTATGGTACGATGGAGCATCCTTTAGGTATATACCCTAGAGTGGGATAGCTGGATTTTGAGGTAGATCAACTCCCACCTTCCTGAGGAACTGTCACCCTGATTTCCATAGTGGCGGTGCAAGTTTGCACTCCCACCAGCAATGGATAAGTCTTCCTCTTATTCCATGAGCTGTCGTTTGTTTTGTTGATCTTAGCCATTCTGACTGGTGTAAGATGGAACCTCATAGTTTTGATCTGCATTTTCCTGATGGCTAAGGATGTTGAACATTTCTTTAAGTGTTTCTCAGCCATTTGAGTTTTATCTACTGAGAACTCTGTTTAGATCTGTACCCCATTTTTAATTAGATTATTTGGTTTTCTGATTTCAAGTTTCTTGAATTCTTTATCTATTTTGAATATTAGCCCTCTATCATATGTGGAGTTGATGAAGATCTTTTCCCATTCTGTGGGCTTCCACTTTGTCTGAATGACTGTGTCCTTTGCCATACAGAAGCTTCTCAGTTTCATTGTGTCCCATGTATTAATTGTTGATCTTAGAGCCTGTGGTGTTCTGTTCAGAAATTCTTCTCCTGTGACAGTGAGTTCAAGGGTATTCCCCACTCTCTCTTCTATCAGTGTATCTTGTTTTATGTTGAGGTCTTTGATCATTTGGAGTTGAGTTTTCTGCAGGGTGATAGATATGGTCTATTTGGATTCTTCTGCATGCAGACATCCAGTTTGCAGTTTGACACCACCACTTGTTGAAGATACTGTCTTTCCAGTGTTTAATTTTGGCCTCTATCAAAAATCAGATGTCCATAGGTGTGTGGCTTAATGTCTAGGTCTGCAATTCAATTTCATTAATCAACCTGTTTGGTTTTATGCCAATACCATGCTATTTCAATTACTGTGCCTTTGTAGTACGCCTTGAAATTGGGAATAATGAGACCTCCAGCAGTTCTTTTATTGTTCAGGATTGTTTTAGCTACGCTGTGTTTTTTGTGTTTCCCTATGAACCTGAAGATTGTCCTTTCAATATTTATAAAGAATTGTGTTACAATTTTAATGGGTATCTCATTGAATCTGTAGATTGCTTTTGATAGGATGGTCATTTTTACTATGTAAATCTTACCAGTTAATGACCATGGAATATCTTTCCATGCTCCAATATCTTCTTTAATTTCTTTCTTCAATGGCTTGATGTTTTTATCATCCAAGTCTTTCACTTGCTTGGTTAGAATTACCTCACACACAATATATTATTTGAGGATATTGTGAAAGGTATTGTTTCCCTGATTTCTTGCTCAATCCATTTGGCATTTGTATATAGGAGGGCTACTGATGTTTGTGGGTTAGTCAGATACTTGGCTGAAAATGTTTATGTGCTGAAGGAGTTTCCCAGTAGAATTTTTAGGGTCACTTATATATGCTATCATATCATCTGCAAATACAGATACTTTGACTTCTTCCTTTCCAATTTATTTGCCCTTGATCTCCTTCAGTTGTCTTCTTATTGGTATAGCTAAGGCTTCAAGTACTATATTGAACAAGTATGGAGAGAGTGGACAACTTGTCTTGTTTCTGACCTTAGTGGAATTGCTTTGAGTTTAAACTGCTTTTATTATGTTGAGGTATGCCCCTTGTATCCCATAATAAAAGTCTTCAGTACTTTTATTATGAAATAGTGTTGGATTTTGTCAGAGATCTTTTCTGCATCAAATGTAGTTTTTATCTTTCAGTTTGTTCATATGGTGGATTACATTTATCTATTTATGTATGTTTAACTATGCTTACATTTCTAGGATGAAGCCTACCTGATCATGGTGCTTGATCTTTTTGATGTGTTCTTAGATTTGGTTGCAAGTATCTTATTGAGTATTTTTGCTGTCTGTTTTTATACGGGAAATTAGTCTGTAATTCTCTTTCGTTGTTGGTTTTTTATGTAGTTTGGGTATCAGAGTAACTGTGGTCTCATAAAATGAATTGGGCATAGTTCCTTCCGGTTGTATTTTGTGGAATACTTTGGGTAGTATTGGCATTAACTCTTCAAGTCTGGAGAAATGGCTCAGTGATTGCTGCTTTTTCAGAGGATTCCCAACATTCACATGATGGCCCACAACCATCTCTAACTCCAATTCCAGTGGATACCCTGCTGGCTTCTGAAAGCACCAGGCACACTGGCAGTGCACAGATATCCATATAGGCAAAAGACTCACATAAGTAAGATAATAAAGTTAATTTTAAAAAATAGTCTGATGATACTCTGCACTAAAACCATCTGGCCCTGGGGTTTTTTTTCCGAGGGTGGGATATTTTAATGACTGCTTCTATTTCAGTTGGAGTTACAGGTCTATCTAATTTGCTTATCTTGATTTAAATCTGCTAAATGGTATGTGCAGAGAAAATTATCATTTTTTTTAACTTTCCAATTTGGTAGAGTACAGGTTTTAAAGTATGTCTTTATTATGGATAAAGTATGTTTTTATAGGGAAAATTAGTCTGTAATTCTCTTTCGTTGTGAGTTTTTATGTAGTTTGGGTATCAGTAACTATGGGCATAGTTCTGTGGATTTCCTTTGTTCTGTTGTTATATCTCCCTTTCATTTTTATTTATTTGAATATTCTCTCCCCATCTTTTAATTAATTTGTAAAAGTGTAACAACCCGTTCTGTCCCACGTTTGGGGTCCACTATGTCATGGCCTGAGCTGCTGATCCAGTCTGTGGGTCAGGGTCTAGCAAGAGAGAGAGTGGGGATGGAAGGGCAAGAGACACGAAGAATGGAGACAAGACAGAGAGTCTGTTCAAGTCTCTTTTTTTTTTTTCTTTTTTTGGTTTTTCGAGACAGGGTTTCTCTGTGTAGCCCTGGCTGTCCTGGAACTCACTCTGTAGACCAGGCTGGCCTCGAACTCAGAAATCCACCTGCCTCTGCCTCCCAAGTGCTGGGATTAAAGGCGTGCGCCACCACCGCCCGGCTTTCAAGTCTCTTTTATTGAAAGGAAATCATGGGTATATATAAGCACAAGCAGGGGAACACAGCTGCTGGCACTTTACCACGTGCACCTTGCAGCTGGGGGCACTAAACAAAGATGTTTATCAGAGTGCGCTCAGCTGTTGTGAGCTATTGAAAACAAGTCTCTTGTCAGGGTATATGGCTCAAGATGGCTGTAAAGATGATAGCCACTTTCTGCTAGGAGTCAGGTCCCAACAGGTCCCCCTTTTTAATTTTTTTTTCAAAAGGGAAAGCTGGGAAAACTTACGGAAACCGTGCCTGCCTTAGGTTGGAACAAAGGACCCAAGCCTCCCTTTCCCATCTCTGGATACTCAACAGCCTTTGGTTGAGCTCCTGTCTTAGGATGGTGAGGCCTCCCAGATAGGGGCAAGGGTCTTGAGGTGTTCTCTTACCCGTCATTGACTATCCAGCTTAGTTCGTAAGTTAGGGGTTAATCCTCATCAGTCTTGATGACAGAGGTTTTAGGGTCCCCTACTTCCAGCCTGTAATAACGGACCTGTATATGTTTCATTTGAATAACATCTATCTGTTGTCATACAAAAACCATCAGTTTGTTGAACAGCATCAACCCGAGAGACAAGAGACTTAACAATGCCTGAATGGTTGGTATAAAAGCAACACTCTTTTTAAGGGTAGCACACAACTCCCTCTGTTGGAGGAGTAAAAAGTATAAGTCTCTTCTATTCTGTAGCACTATTTCAGCTAAGAAGGATAATGAATTTTACAAATGCATTATAGCAGATTCCATTCTTTCTAAATCTAAATCTATAGAAGTACAGAACTGATTGTAGCTTTGATCTTAACAAAACAAGTAAGGAAATCCTCATCTCTACCCCCAGTCAATCCTAAACCCAAAAAAACAACTATAGTAACTGTGGTAATGGGTTTTCTCTTAGGTCTAAACAATGTACCCCACTAAATCATAAATCAGGGAACCAAGAGTCCAATGGAGCCACCCTGGAGGTGTGGGTGGTGATGTCTCCTTCTGCATTGAGAACTTCCCAAGTCAGGTTTGCTGGTTGATCTGTTCCAGTTTGAAGGCAATTGTGAAGCATCTTCATGTTTCCTGCAAAGAAAAAATACGCTTCTCAGGGGGGTTCTCCTCCCTGGATTTGTTATTGTTGTCATTTGTTTAATCAGTCTCTCTGGCAGCCAGCGTGTGGCATCTGCTGTTTGGGAATATATGCAGACAGAATCTATTCCCCAGATAAGCACTGGATCTGGCCCATTCCAGGTTCCAGTTAATGGGTCTTTTCAGAGGACTGTTGCAAAATTCTTTTTGGTATCAGGATACCAGAATCTATCTGCAGCAGATTTTCCTTCAGAATCCAAAGTTAAAAATTTTTAAATTTCTGGGAGATCCCTTGATAGGGTACCATTCCCCCTTTTAAACTTTTTCAAATTGATTTTTCACTAGCAACTGAGCAGCTTGTAATTTTTCAGTGGTTAGGGACCACTGATCCACCCAGACAGGCGAGCCTCCCTTCCAGGTGATGGGATCGGCAGAACACCCTAGGGGTGCAGCTGAATCAATAGCCCCCATCAAAAATACCCCAAGCCTCTTCTTCCAGAGTTACCATGGACTTCAATAGGATGAGTAATCCATCTTCACTTTTTCCTAATCCTTTCCCTGGAGAAAATCCAGAGTTTATCATTTGAGCCGTGATTACTTCAATAGGGCTGCACATAATCAGTCCCAACTGGGATAATAGATCTCTGCCCCAGAGATTAATGGGAAGGCCCGGGATGACATAGGGTTGTATATTCCCTGTATTCCCTTCTTTATCTTTCCATATCAGCACCTTAGAGCTTTGTTGTGGCTTTTGACTTTGGCCAATACCCCTTAAATTGGTTAAGGTTGGAGTCAGAGGCCAGGTGGTGGGCCAATCGCTTTGTTTGATAATCATCATATCAGCTCCTGTATCAACCAAGCCTTGGAATGCCTTCCCATCGAGCAATATTGTCATCATAGGGTTTTGTTTAATTATAGGTTGTATGCATCAGAGGAATCAAAGCCTTGATCCTCTCTTTTAGGACTCTTATATTTGTGATTAGTAGGAATCAATGGAAGTAACAATAGTTGAGCTATCCTCCTTCCTGTAGGAATGGTGACTATATTCTGTATTGCCTTGGCCATTACCTTAATCTCACCTTGATAATCATTGTCTATAACTCCAGGAAAAATTTGTAGTCCTTGTATAGTAGCACTGCTTCTTCCCACTATCAGGCCAAACACGTTTGGATAGAGAGGTCCAAACACTCCAGTGGGTAAGGCTTGAGGTCCCATTTCTGGGGTTAATACTGTGTGGGTGGCAGAACTGAGGTCCAGTCCTGCACTTCCTGGTGTTGTTCGACTAAGTTCTGAAAGGGGTTGTTGTTTGTTGGTATGAAACTGACTGCCCCATAAGCCTGCTTTGGCTTGTATTGGTTCGGGGCCTGGGGCTGGCCCCTGTTCCCGTTTCCCTGATTATAGGAAAGGGTGTTTCCTTGTGCATCTATCTTGGACCTACATTCACTAGCCCAATGCCTTCCACGTTTGCAACGTGGGCATAGCCCAGGCTGTTTTCTGGGATGTCTGTGGGTTAACTCATTTTCTGCTTTGCAATATTTTGAAAAGTGTCTAGGCTTGCCACATTTAAAACAGGCCTTTTTGTCTCTACTTGTCAAAAAGTCTCTTACTGATTGTCCTTGCATGGCAGCTGCCATAGCTAAGCCCTGTTGGTAGGAGGGCCCTATATCAGAACAGAGTCTGATATACCCAGTAAGATCTGTCTTTTTCCTATAGGGTCTAGTGGCTGCTTGGCAGGCAGAATTGGCATTTTCATATGCAAGTTGTTTCACATAATCTATACCTGCCTCTACATTACCAAAAATCCTCCCTGCTGTTGTCATTAATCGATGAACAAAATCAGAAAATCGTTCATCAGGTCCTTGTCTGACTGAGGTCAAAGATGCACCAGGGTCTCCCTTTACCGGGAGTTTGCGCCAAGCCTTCATGGCCGCATTTTGAATTTGAGCGAATAAGCCTGGGTCATATTGCATCTGGTTATCACTAGAAGCAAATTGCCCTTCTCCTACTAAGGCATCAAAGGACCAACCATTGCCTGCCTGAATGTTTCTCCTAGCTGTCTCTTTACAATTCTCATGATACTCTGATTTCCAAATAAGATGGTCACCACCGCTAAGAACTGCTCTCACTAGAGTATTTCAATCACCAGGAGTCAGCCACTCCTCTGCAGCAGATTCTAAGATTGCAAGAGTAAAGGGAGCAGTGGCACCGTATTGTGACACTGAATTTTTTAATTCTTTAATAATTTGAAAATCAAACCCTGTGTGATGTCTCCATGCAACCCCTTGAGCGTCTCTAGTCTCAGATACAGGGAAAACCTCAGCCTCTCCCTCCTCTGGCTGATCTGTGGCTGAACTAAAACCAGAGGACAGGGGCTGCCTTTGGACTCCAGGTTGAGGAATGCAAGGACCTGTGTGATTTTTGCAGTTGGCCTCACCCTCTAGAGACATCTTCCCTGTCCTTAGTTTTCGTAACTGATTAATTAAGTCCTGATACTCTTTCTCTAATCCTTTTTTTAAAGATCTATTTATTTATTTATTATATATGAATACACTGTAGCTGTCTTCAGACACACCAGAAGAGGGCATCAGATCTCATTACAGATGGTTGTGAGCCACCATGTGGTTGCTGGGATTTGAACTCAGGACCTCTGGAAGTGCAGTCAGTGCTCTTAACCACTGAGCCATCTCTCCAGCCCCATCTTTCTCTAATCCTATTTGCTGTTTAAGGTGAGAAATTTTGTCCTGTAACTCCTTTCTGGGATCTACAACCACCGTCTCCATAGGAGGAGCATTTGGAGGTGGAGGTGCACAGAGAGGGGTCTTCAGGAGGAGGGCCATCCAGGGTCATAATATTTGGCTGCCTCTTCCTCTACATCATCCCAGTCTGACTCTGACAAATCATCATCAACCTTTGGTCGTATTTTGGATTCTATGCATTTTTTTCTTTTGGACATGAAAGACAGCCTTCAAACAGCGAAACAAAAGCAGACAATTGACACACGTAAACAACAAACAAAACAAAAACAGAGAGTTGAGTTCAGGCTGACTTATTTCTTGCCCCATTATCATTACTATGACATACTGGTCTGAACGTGGCAGTTTCCCCATAGCAATCACCTTTGTTTCACTTCTGAATTTTCAGTCGACCCTTCTTTCAGTAACGTCCCTCACTGGGTCTCTCGTTCTTGCTGCCCCACATTGAGCGCCACTTTGTAATAACCCATTCTGCCCTACATTTGGGGGACACTATGTCATGGCCTGAGCTGCTGATCCAGTCTGTGGGTCAGGGTCTAGCAATAAAGAGAGTGGAGATGGAAGGGCAAGAGACACGAAGAATAGGGACAAGACAGAGAGTCTGTTCAAGTCTCTTTTATTGAAAGGAAATCATGGGTATATATAAGCACAAGCAGGGGAATGCAGCTGAAGACACTTTACCATGTGCACCTTGCAGCTGGGGGCACTAAACAAAGATATTTATCAGAGTGCGCTCAGCTGTTGCAGGCTGTTGAAACAAGTCTCTTGTCAGGGTATATGGCTCGAGATGGCTGCAAACATGATAGCCGCTTTCTGCTAAGAGTCGGCTCCCAACATAAAAGGGTTTGTCCTTCTATAACTTTCCAATGAACTAACTCTTTGTTTCATGGATTCTTTGTGGTTTTGTTTCTGTCCTATCAGTTTCATCCCTATATTAGGGGATCTCATCCCTATATTGGGGTCTTATTGCTGTGAATAGACACCATGACCAAAGCACCTCTTATAAGGACAACATTTAATTGGGGCTGGCTTACAGGTTCAGAGGTCCCGTCTATTATCATCAAGGTGGGAGCATGGCATTGTCCAAGGCAGGCATGATGCTGGAGAAGGAGCTGAGAGTTCTTTTTTGTTTGTTTGTTTGTTTTGGTTTTTCAAGACAGGGTTTCTCTGTGTAGCCCTGGCTGTCCTGGAACTCACTCTATAGACCAGGCTGGCCTCAAACTCAGAAATCCACCTGCCTCTGCCTCCTAAGTGCTGGAATTAAAGGTGTCCGCTGCCACAGCCTGGAGAGCTGAGAGTTCTATGTCTTCATCTAAAGGCTAACAGAATACTCACTTCCAGGAAGCTAAGACTATGGTACTAAAGCCCACACCCACAGTGACACACCAACTCCAACATGTCCACACCGTATAATAATGCCAACCCCTGGGCCAAGCATATACAAACCACTGCACTGAGTTTGATTATTTCTTGCCATCTACTCCTTCAGGGTGTGATTTTCTCTTTTTCTTCTAGAGTTTTCAGTTGTGCATCTAAGTTCCTAGTGTGAGATCTCTCCATGTTTTTTATATAAACATTTAATGCTATGAACTTCCCCTTTAGAACTGCCTTCATTGTATCCTATAAGCTTGTGGATGTTGTATTTTCACTTTCTTTTTTTTAAAGATTTATTTATTTATTTATTTATTTATTTATTTTATGTACACTGTTGCTGTCTTCAGACACACCAGAAGAGGGCATTGGATCCCATTACAGATGGTTGTGAGCCACCATGTGGTTGTTGGGAATTGAACTCAGGACCTTTGGAAGAGCAGTCGGTGCTCTTAACCATGAGCCATCTCTCCAGATCGTGTATTCATTGTCAATCAGTTCTAGAAAGTCTTTAATTTCTTGATTTCTCTTTTGACTCATGTAGTGGTTTGAATGACAATGCTCCCCCCTCTATAGGCTCATAGACTTGAATACTTGATCACCAGGGAGTGGCACTATATGAGAAAGATTAGGAAGTATGGCCTTGTTGAGGAAAGTGTGCCACTGGGAGTAGGTTTTGAGGGTTCAAATGCCCACACCAGGCCCAGTATCTTGCTCTTTCCTGTCTTTGTCTTAGTTACTGTTCTATTACTATGAAGAGATACCATGACCAAGACAATACTTATAAAAGACAGGCAGCCTGTGGATCGGGATATAATACTCTCAGCTACTGCTTTAGCAATACACCTTCCCACCATGATGGTAATGGACTAACCCTCTGAATTAGCCCCCAGTTAAATGCTGTCTTTTATAAGTGTTGTCTTGGTCATGGTGTCTCTTTATAGTAATAGAACAGTTACTAAGACAAAAACACAGCCCCCAAATTTTTTGCCTTTGAGTAAAGTTGACTTCATTGTGGAAAAAACTTTAAAAATAAGAGAAATCTTTAATTTTGTTTTGTTTTCCAAGGCAAAGAGTACTTAGGAATGCACAGGAAAACAGTATTTTGAGAACCTGGAGTCTAGCTCTCTTTCCCAGCCAAGATTGTGTTCCTGGAGAATATCTATGTATATTGTGCCCCCTGCTGGACACATTCTTGTTTGCAGTCACCTCACAGCCAGCACAGAAAGGCTCAGGACAATGTAGAGAACAAGGTCAGGAACTCATGTGTGCCCTCTAGGTGCTGACTAGAAGCAGGCAGAACCTGCAGAGGTGCCCCTGAGACAAACTGAACCCAGCTATTTAGAACCATTTGGCACCCACACTTTAGCCTCCAGAGACACCACCACACGCTTGTCTCAGTTCTCTGAAACATCACCATCTTTTGGAACAGTGAAACTGTCCCTGGAGGATAAAGATTCCAACGATCACCCACAACAGCCCTGCCGAGGGCCCAGCTGCCTGAGTCTCCTGTGTTCTCTGTCTGCTGTGACTCCCATAGCTGCCTCAGCTGCCCAGACAAATGAACAAACTGTTTAGAAAGGTGATCAGACTGGAGAATCTGGGAGGGGAGGCCAGACGGACGAAGTGGGAGAAGGAAGATAAAAAAGAGAGGAGAGTGGAAGACACCCTGCTGGTCCCCTTCCTGAAGCCCTGCAGGCTCTTTGCCACCTCTTCAGAGGAGGATTACGGTGCATCCCTTCATTCAGATCCCTCCCAGGAGTACCTGGCAGCCTGGATTTTAGCAGATTCTAGAAGTAGTCAAGTTGACAACCAAGACTACCCACCACAGTACCAGTGGCCAATACTAAGCTCCTATTTCTGTTTTGCAGTGTGAAAGAATCCTCCTTCATTGTACATTTAATTTGCTCCTCTAGTGTCTTTATTACTTACATTTTTTGACAAAAGACTCCTTTTACCAAACTTGAATCAGGTCTTTCTCATGCCCCAACCTTACACTCTCATTATCTCATGACTCTCCAGTTTTGAACCTACATGTGTGTTGGGTAGGTGTGGTAGCCTGACTGTAATCTCAGTCCTCCAAACAGACACAAAGAACTGCAATATCAAGACTTCTAGCTAACTAGCCAAATCAGTGAGTTCTGGCTTCAGTTGGAGAGGTCTCAGAATATGAGTTAGAAAGAGACCAAAGAATACACTGGACATCAACATCTGGACTCTACATAGACCCACATACAAATGCAATCACACCCACAAAAGTCTTGGTCACACATTTGCAAACTCACATCATATACATGCATACAATTTTTAAAAAATGTAATGTGATTTATTTTGTGTGTCTGGCCCTTTAAGAGAACTGCTTGACCCTATAACCTTCAGTGCCTTTTGGACTTCTAGGAACGGGAGAGGCTAAAAAAAGCCACCAGAGGTTGACAGAGGGGAAGTAGGGTCCAAGTGGCAGAAGAGTATGGTCAGAAAGTAGGGTCAGAGAAGACAGTTGGTACAGGAAGAAAGAAGATTGAGTAGATCCAGAGAAGAGAACACAACTAATGCAAAAGAGAACACAACTAATGCAGAAGAGAACACAACTAATGCAGAAGAGAACACAACTAATGCAGAAGAGATCAAGCAGAGTGAAAATAGGAACCAGGTGAGCCAGGAGAAGCCATATTGTTAGGAGACCGTGGAAAGAGAATTGGGCTGACAGAGTGAGAGGACAGTTGGTGACAAGTGAGCAGGAGAAGCTGAGCTGAGCAGAGGGGCTAGAACACTGGTTAGAGTTTGGAGCTGCTGGTATTGGGGAAAGTGGGAGAAAGAACTGTTTAAGCACACTGTTGGGGAAACTAAGGGAGGAGCGATGGAGAGACTTTGGAAGGGTCTAGCCTGAAAACTGGGGTGGGGGGGTGCTGATGTTTGTAAGAAAAGGAGACAGAAGAGTCTACAAAGTAGCAAAAGAAAAAAAAGCTACAAAGAAATGATGGTGAATAAT
The DNA here is from genome assembly GCF_004785775.1 of Grammomys surdaster. Classification (NCBI taxonomy): domain Eukaryota; kingdom Metazoa; phylum Chordata; class Mammalia; order Rodentia; family Muridae; genus Grammomys; species Grammomys surdaster. Next base: position 1,945,127 of record NW_021604649.1, on the reverse strand, counting down.
TGCTTCTTCTTCTGCAAAAGCTCCAGTCTACTCCTTACTTCAAATCTTTGAGGGTCATGGCACTACATGAGTTCTCTAGCCAATAGCCTTGGCAGGAAGCTTGCCTTGCAGTTTGGCTAGAATCGTGCTCCTGTTCCATGGAACCAAGTTCCCTTCCTTAGCTGATTCTGGATTCTTTGCTTTGCCACTGGTTTGAATGTGAATGGTCCCTGTAGGCTCTCATAGACTTGGATGCTCCTCGACTACTTAAGAGGGATTAAGTGGTGTGACCTTGTTAGAGTAGATGTCACTGCGGGTGGACTTTAGGGTTTCAAAAGTTCAAGGCAGGTTCAGTGTCCAGCAGTCTCAGTCTCTCTCTCTCTTTCCCCTCTCTCCTCTCCTTCTCCCTCCTTACCTCTCTCTCCCTCTCCCCCTCCCTATCCCTCCTCCTTTCTCTCTCTTTCTCCTTCTTCCCCCTCCCCATACTCATTCCTCTCCCTCTCCCTCGCCTTCTCCCTCTCCCTCATCCTCTCCCTCGCCCTCTCCTCTCTGCCTATGGATCAAGATGTACAATTCTCAAGTTCTTCTCTAGCTGCTATATCTGCCTGTGTCCCACCATGCTCCCTGCCATGATGACAATGAACTAAACTTCTGAAATTGTAAGCCAGCCCCAATTCATTGTTTGCCTTTATAAGAGTTGCCTTGGTCATGGTGTCTCTTCACAATAACAGAACACTAAGACAGCTAAAAGCCACTTTTATTTTTGAGCTTTGTACACTTAAATGTATCTGGCCCAAACAGAGTTTTGTTTCACCTTAGATATACATTCAATTTTAAGAAGATATAACATTATCCCTTTGTGTAGTGGGTTGGTCTAGTGCTACTCGTATTCAAATGTAAAATTCTGTACCCCAAGATCTGGCTACTTCAAAACAACGAGAACCTCACATACATCAGCTTTTATTGTATAAACCTTACCCCCCAAGTTATCTATGTTTGGTTAATAAAGATGCCCGTAGCCTGGGCTGGACAGAAGAGAGACAGAGGAGTAAAGTTCTTAAACTTGGAATCTCAGGCAGGGACCATGAGGAGAGAAGAAAGAATACAGGGTCTGAGGAGGGGGGACACCATGAGGAAGGTCGATCATGAGGGCATGGCTATGAGGTTGGTCAGTAGGAATAGGAGAGGCCCAGGTGGAACATGGCAAGTGTCTTAGTTATGGTTTTACTGCAGTGAACAGACACCATGACCAAGGCAACTCTTATAAGCACAACATTTAATTGGGGCTGGCTTACAGGTTCAGAGGTTCAGTCTATTATCTTCAAAGCAGGAACCTGGCAGCATCCAGGCAGACATGGTGCAGGAGGAGCTGAGAGTTTTACATCTTGATCTAAAGACGGCTAGTGGACGACTGACTTCAAGGCAGCTAGGGTGAGGGTCTTAAGCCCATGCCCACAGTGACACACCTCTTCCAATAGGACCACACCTCCTAATAGTGCCACTCCCTGGGACAAACATATACAAACCACATTCCACTCCCTGGCCCCCATAGGCTTGTTCAAACACATGAGTGTATGGGGACTATACCTAGTCACAGCATAACACAGAATACAGTTAGTCCAACTTCCAAAGTCCCCATAGTCTACAGGAGTCTCAACAATGTTCAAAGTTCAAAGACTCTTCTGAGATTCATCACAATCACTGAACTGTAATCCCCAAAGCAAGACAGGAAACCAGCTGGGCAAACTCCAAACTCTGCATCTCCATGTCTGATGTCAAAGCAGTCTTCAGATCTCCAGCTACTTTTTCATCTTGGTTGACTGCAACAAACTTCCTGTCTCCTGGGCTGGTTCCATTCTTTATTAGCAGCTTTCCTCAGCAGATAGCCCATGGCTCTGGCATCTAGAACATCTTGGGGTCTCCAAGGCAATTTAAATGTTACAGCTTCTTGTTTTAATGTCTGCGATCCACACATGATCTTCTGGGCTCCTCTGATGGGCTGGCATCACTTCTCCAGCTCTGCCCTCTGTAGCACTCTAAGCTCATGTTGATCCACTCCACTGCTGCTACTATTCTTGGTGATCATCCCATGGTACTGGCATCTCCAATACACTGGGGTCTTCCACTGCAACTAGACTTCATCAATAGCCTCTCACAGGCTCTCTTCATGGTGCCAAGCCTCAATCCTTTTCATGACCCCATCAGTCCTGGGCCGTCAACTGTGACTCAGGCTGTACCTTCACCAATGGCTTTCCATGACCTCTCACACTGCCAAGCCTTAGCTGCTCTCCATGACCCCTTCATACCTTCAAAACCAGTACCACCTGGGTGACTCTTACACATTACCAAGTACAGCTGCAGCACCAGGTACACTCTTGCTATCTCTGGAACACAGCTTTTTCGTACTCTCAGAAAACACTTCCCAGAAGACTTCACCTCAGTGACGCTGGGTCTCTTCTTAATCACCACTAATTTCTTAGCTCCAGCCAACCAGCATCAATTGTCCCAGTAGTCTCCTTCTCTTCTTGACAATAAAACCAGAGCAAAATGACGAAAGCTGCTGAGTTCTGCTGCTTGCTGGGGCTGGAACATGGCCCCCTTGTTATATTATATTATCACCAGATTTCTGCTTTCTAACTCCTTTACTGCCTAAGCTTGACTATCCTGGAACTTCCTCTGTAGACTGACTTTGAATCAGAAATCTACATGCCTGTCTCATCAGATTAAAAGTGTGTACCACCACACCTGGACTTAAACTTTTCTTCACCTAGAACTTGCTATTCCAGGATGACCTTGAACCACAGATCTGCTTAGCTTTATCTCCTGGGATTAAAGGTGTGTACCACCATGCCTGGATCTAAATTTGGCTGGGTAGGATCTTGCCCTAAAGTCCCATTCCCTTAATCTGCTATCTCCTAGAACTCAGGATTCGGCTCTATTTCACTTCCTGGTCCCCCTTTAATACTCGAACCATATATTTTATATTTTCCCTTTCTAAGCTTGTAATGCTTATTCCAAATGCTCTTCATGAGACTTAAGCAGAGAACAACATCTATCATGGGCATTTCTGAAACTTCCCTTGTCAATGCAATTAGTCTGAGTTTCTTCACCTTAGCCTCAGGCAGACTCTTCAGACAGGGGCAAAAAGCCACATTCTTCACCAAAATATCACAAAAATAATCTATAGGCCAGATGTTCAAATTCCCCAGTGAAACCTCTTGAGCCAGGTCCACACAGTTCAAATCACTCTCAGTAACAAAGTCTTCCATATTCCTACTATGATAGCCCATTAAGCCCTATTTAAAGCATTCTACTACTTTCCAATTCCAAAGTCCCAAAATGCAGACTCTTCCAAACAAAAGCATGATCAGGCCTACCACAGGAATACCCCACTCCTGGTATCAACTTCTGTCTTAGGGTTTTACTGCTGTGAACAGACACCATGACCAAGGCAAGTCTTATAAGGACAATATTTAATTGGGCAGGCTTACAGGTTCAGAGGTTCAGTCCATTATCATCAAGGCAGGAACATGGCAGCAACCAGACAGGCATGGTGCAGGAGGAGCTGAGAGTTCTACATCTTTATCTGAAGGCTGCTAGCACAATACTGACTTCCAGGCAGCTAGGATGAGGGTCTTAAGTCCACACCCACAGTGACACACCTACTCCAACAAGGCCACATCTCCTAATAGTGCCACTCCTTGGGACAAGCATGTTCAAACCATGACATCCCAGTCCCTGACCCCCATAGGCTTGTTCAAGCACATGAGTCTATGGGAGCCGTATCTAGCCATAGTATAATAAAAAAGTACATTTAGTCCAACACCCAAAGTCCCCGTAGTTTATAACCGTATCAACAATGTTAAAAGTCCAAAGTTCAAAGACTCTTCTGAGATTCATCACAATTACTTAACTGTAATCACCAAATCATGACAGGAAACCAACTGGACAAACTCCAAACTCTGCATCTCCATGTCTGATATTATAGCAGTCTTCAGATCTCCAGCTACTTTTTCATCTTTGTTGACTGCAACAGACTTCTTTCACCTGGGCTGGTTCCACTCGCTTTTAGCAGTTTTCCTCGGCAGGTATCCCATGGCTCATCTTGGGGTCTCCGAGGCAACTTCAATGTTATAACTTCTTGTTTCAATGTCTGGGATCCACACGTGATCTTCTGGGCTCCTCCTAAGGGCTGGCGTCACTTCTCCAGCTCTGCCCTCTGTAGCACTCTAAGCTCAGGTTGATCCACACCACTGCTGCTGCTGTTCTTGGTGATCACCCCATGGTACTGGCATCTCCAATACACTGGGGTCTTCCGCTGCAACTAGACTTCACCAATAGCTTCTCATAGGCTCTCCTCATGGTGCCAAGCCTCAACTTCTTTGCATGACCCCTTCAGTCCTGGGCCATCAACTGCAACTCAGGCTGTACCTTCACCAGTGTCATTCCATGACCTCTCACACTGCCAAGCCTCAGCTGCTCTCCATGACCCCTCCATACCTTCAAAACTAGTGCCACCTGGGTGATTCTTACACATTACCCTCCATACCTTCAAAACTAGTGCCATCTGGATGACTGTTACACATTACCAAGTACAGCTGCAGCACGAGGTACAACCTTGGCTATCTCTGGAACACAGCTTTTTCGTGCTCTCGGAAAACACTTCCCAGAAGACTTCACCTCAGTGATGCTGGTCTCTTCTTAATCACCACTAATTTCTTAGCTCTAACTAACCAGCATCAATTGTTCCAGTAGTTCCTTCTATTCTGGACTCTAAATCCAGAGCCACATGGCCAAAGCTGTCAAGTTCTGCTGCTTGCTGGGACTGGAGCATGGCCTCCTTGTTCTATTATATTATCACCAGCTTTCTGTTTTCCAACCCTTCACTGCCTACCCTTGGCTGTCTTGGATCTTGCTCTGTAGATTGACCTTGAACTCAGAGATCTGTATGCCTGTCTCCTGAGATTAAATGCATGTACCACCATACCTGGATTTGAGCTTTTCTTCACCTAGAACTTGCTATGTCTCAGGCTAGCCTTGAACTCAGAGATTTTCTTGGCTTTATCTCCTGGAATCAAAGGTGTGTACCACCATGCCTGGATCTAAATTTAGCTGGGTAGGATCTTGCCCCAAGGTCACCACTCCTTTAATTTAATTTAATATCCTTGAACACAGGATTCAGCTCCATTTCACTTCCTGATGCCCCCTTTAATACTCGAACTATATTATATATTTTATATTTTTCCTTTCTAAGCTTGCAATGCTTATTCAAAACACTCTTCATGAGACTTAACCAGAGAGAAAAGTCTATAATGGCCATTTCTGAGACTTCCTTTGTCAATGCAATTAATCTGAGTCTTCACCTTAGCCACATGCAGACTCTTCAGACAAGAGCAAAAAGCAGCCATGTTCTTCACCAAAATACTACAAAAACAGTCTCTAGGTCACAGGCCATATACTGAAGTTCTCTACTGAAACCTCTTGGGCCATGTCAGCACAGTTCAAACTACTCACAGCAACAAAGTCTTTCATATTTCTACTACGATAGCCCATTAAGCCCAAATTAAAGCATTCCACTGCTTTCCAAGGTCCCACAATCCACATTCTTCCAAACAAAAGCATGGTCAGGCCTAGCACAGCAGTACCCCACTCCTGGTACCAACTTCCGTCTTAGGGTTTACTGCTGTGAACAGACACCATGACCAAGGCAACTCTTACAAGGACAACATTTAATTGGGGCTGGCTTATAGGTTCAGAGATTCAGTCCATTATCATCAAGGTGAGAGCAGGGCAGCATGCAGGCAGGCATGGTACAGGCAGAGCTGAGAGTTCTACTTCTTCATCTGAAGGCTGCTAGTGGAAAACTGGCTTCCAGGCAGCTAGGATGAGGGTCTTAATGCCCACCCCCACAGTGACACACCAACTCCCAAGACCACACCTCCTAATAGGGCCACTCCTTGGGCCAAGCATATTCAAACCATGACACCAAGGCAACTCTTATAATGTCAACATTTAATTGGGGCTGGCTTACAGGTTCAGAGGTTCAGTCCATTATCATCAAGACAGGAAAACGGCAGCATCCAGGCAGGCATGGTGCTGGCAGAACTGAGGCTGCTAGTGGAAGACTGACTTCCAGGCAGCTAGGGTGAGAGGTTTTTTTAAAGACTTATTTATTTTTATTTATATGAGAACACTGCAGCTATCTTCAGACACATACCAGAAGAGTGCATTGGATTCCATTACAGATGGTTGTGAGCCACCATATGTTTGCTGGGAATTGAACTCAGGACCTCTGGAAGAGCAGTTAGTGCTCTTAACCACTGAGCCATCTCTCCAGCCCTAGCATGAGAGTCTTAAGCCCATGCCTGCTGTGACACACCTACTCCAACAAGGCCACACCTTTAAATAGTACCACTCCCTGGACCAAGCATATACAAACCATCAGAGCAAGTGATACCTCAGGATTATTTACAGGGAAGTAGACAAAATAACATGGAGGGTTGAGATCTGCCAGCTTTCATGCTTTAAGGCTTATTATAGGTATAAAGGTTTATATCTTTTCTTTGGGAACAGAATGATCTAAGATAGGGTAGAAATCCCCACAACACCTTTGGTTTCAGTAACCCCATTTATAGCCAGCAAACTGATCTTCCATGCATACCACATTTCTTGGTTTTGCTCTTGTCCTGGAGTTTTGTTTTCATTTCATTTTAAGGTTGAAGTTGTTTCTTTGTATTTTTTGTCTGGGGCTTGTTTTGTTAAGGCAGTGTCTCACTTTGGCCAGGTTATCTCTGCACTCACTATGTACTTAAGGATGGCCTTGAAGAACGGATTCTCCTTCCTCTACCTCCCAAGTGCTAGGATTACAAGTTTGCACACCCATACCATCTGTGCCTGTGTGTGTGCGTGCACGTGCATATGCATTTGCTAGAGATGGAACCTAAGTCCTCACATTTATTGGGCAAGTGCTCTCCTACTGAGCAATATTTCCAGCTGTTTGCCTTTTAGAACTACTAATCCTAGCCGGCCTCCACTACATCTGAAACAGTGGAATGGATCTGGTCTTCTTTTCTGTGAGAATGTATTAATCAATGTTCTGAGTTAGTGTACATAATAATGACTTTCATTGTAAAATAATTATAGTTGCATGTTCTTTGTTTAGATTTGGTGCATGAGGACACAAGACACAAGCCATGTCACCTGTGTGGAGGTCCGAGGACAACAGGTAGGAGTTCACTTTCTCCTTCCAGCGGCCCTCATCATGGCCTTTTCCTATGTATGCATCATTGCAGCACACTTATATCTGCACATGTGATGTCTTCCTGACAAGTAGTCCTGTACTGCTTACATGTCCCATGTGCATGCATGTGCATAGATAGATAGCTTATGTTCCACACGTGACATAAAACATGCTATTTTGGTCCTTCTTCCTCCGTTTGCTTTTGTTTGTCCCCACTTCTCCCCTTTAGAGCTTTTCTTCCTCCTCATAGTGTCTTTGTTTATATTATAATACATAATATATATTATAATGCATAATATATATTTAATTACATTTTGTATGTGTGCATATTATATGTTATATTAATATATGTAATATATCCATGTTACAGTACATATTACATATTATCTATTTATTATGTATTATGTATTGCTTATTTATTAAATACAATATATTATATATTGTATATATTGTGGGGGCAGGGTTCCCTGCAGGCTCTGTGGCTGACAGGAAAATGATATGGGTAAGGTAAGAAGGAAATTTGGTTCAGCTCAACTTAGTTTAACTGTCACTGGTTCAAACTTTAAGAGCCTGAGAACAAGTCATTTATTTCAGCCATATTTAAGCACAGCATAATCGGGCGGGGGGGGTCTGATAACAGTTAACTCAGTCCCATGAGTATAGCAGAGCTTCAAACATGTTTGTGTTGAAATTATTTTCAAAGTACATCTGGCTTCTTTCAGATATAGTGCCTAATATTTAGGATTTAGGGAGAGTGACTGAGGCAACCATAATGCCTGTTCATATCAGGACTGACCTGGCCCTGAGATAACATAGACCTCTTTTAGTTGTAAAGTACAAGTGACATCACTCATAAGGAGAGTTTTATGGCCTAGAAGATTTTATGGCTCAACATTTAGGGGGAAAGGGCCTGAGATAAAGAAATCATAAATTCTGGGGACTAAAGGCGAAGCTTGGCTGTACAGATAGCAAAGGCTCACTACACTGCAAATCCCATCCTTCCCCAGCACCCCAGGAGAAGGACACGTGGACAGCGTCTTCCTTTGAGGACATAAGCCCACACGGTTAACTTTCCTGGCTTCTCCAGTGCTTATCTATGTACCGTATAGATTAGGGACCAATATTGGCTCAGGACCCCAAAACCAAGTTCTCTGCACAAATGAGATTGATTTGCCTGAGAGAGACAAAGGACAAGGAATAAGAGATGAAGACAGGAGGTAGAGAACAGGGGAAAGGGGGAAGGAAACAAGGGGAGGGAGGAGAGATATCTGTCCTGGGGGACAAAGGACTGCCTCTGGATAGAGAGGAAACAGACGTGGCCCAGAGGAACAGTTCATAAAGGTACAAGGGGAAACCTGTGTTAAGATGAAATGTTTAATTTTGATGGGGCATGTTAGGTGAGCCAAGGGGACACTTAATTGCTGGACTTCAACACTTTGGTAGCTGGACCTTGGTAGTCAGCCTCAGGAGGAGGACGTGGCTAAATAAGGGAATAGACCTTGGGAATTAGCTCAGGAATATAACCTAATGGTTTTTAACAAGGCAGAAGGAATGGGGGAGGGGGAAGGGCAAGGCCTGTCAGAGCCATGCTGGCCATGCCAGAGCTGGCTAGAGTCCCACAATATATCATATATCATGTATGTATGTATGTATGTATGTATGTATGTATACAATATTCATTCCTCTTTCCACTTTGTTCTATTGTCTTTTCCACACTCCTGCCTTAAGGATTCATCTTTCTGATATATGGCAAATTGCTACAAATTCATCCAGGAAGAGGAAACTCAATTGAAAAGGCCTCCATCAGAAGGCCTGTAGATAAGTCTGTGGGGCGTTTTCTTGACTGATGATTGATATGGGAAGGCCCAGCCCACTGGGGCAGTGCCCCACCTGGAAAGATGGCACTGAGTGATATGTGGAAGACAGCAGGCTGAGCGAGCCATGGGGAAGCACTATGAGAGTCCAGAAGGGGCAGATGGTGAAGGTGCCGCGTCAGGTGGAGTGCAAACCTCAGATCCTAAGTCAAGAAGACAAGCTGAGGCTTAGCATCATGCAACAAAGTAGAAGTCCTGAAGAGAGGCCCTGAGATCACTGGTGAAAGTGCTGTGGAGAACCCAGCGTTTTGGAAATGTCAGGACAGTGGGATGACCACCAAGAACAGGGGTGCCTGTCAAGTAGAGCTAGCCTGAGCCTAGGAGACAAACTGTTAGTTTTTAAAGGCAGAGCCAAAGGAGTGGAGATGTCTTGGCCTTTTAGAGCCCAGAGGATCATGAGTTGATCCCAGACAGCAAGCAATGATTTTTTTTTACCCTGATGAATTTTGGCTTTACTTTGATTTAACTGTGACTGTCACCTTGTGCTTCCTCTTAGAATAAGAAATATGCACTTTTTGTTAGTTTAGAAGAGCCCACAGTCAAGACAGTTAGAAATTTTTGCAAGACTTTGGATATCTTAAGGAGCCTGAATTTTTAAAAATAACATGGAGCTTTTAAATTTTGAGATCTATTTTATATTAATATTAATATGAGATCTTGAGGTTAAAGAATAAAGAAAAGGTTATGGTTTAATAGTAATGTATTGGTGTGTCATGGTAACAAGGGGGCAGTTGTCCTGGTTTTCTTTTTTTCTTTTTTTTTTCTTTTTTTTTCTTTTTTTTTAGGTTTTTCGAGACAGGGTTTCTCTGTGTAACCCTGGCTATCCTGGAACTCACTCTGTAGACCAGGCTGGCCTCGAACTCAGAAATCCGCCTGCCTCTGACTCACAAGTGCTGGGATTAAAGGTGTGCGCCACCACTGCCCAGCTGTCCTGGTTTTCTTTTGTTGTTTTTCAACTTTCCATAAGCTAGAGTTTTGTGGGGAGAGCAAACTCAATTGATAAAATGCTTTCATCTGATTGTCTGTAGTGATTTGTAGTTCTTTCCTTATTGTCATCATTGTCATTGTCATTGTTGTTGCTGCTGCTGCCGTTCAGATTACTGATTGATATACGAAGGCTCAAACCACTGAGGCAGCATCAGCTATGGACAGGTTTTCCTGGGTCATAGAAAACGAGCCAGTAAACAGTGTTCCTCCATAGCTCTTTTTTTTTTTCAGTTCCTGCCTCCAGGATCTCGCATTGAGTACCTGCCCTGCCTTTGCATCATGATGGATCTGAAATGGAATAAATCTTTCCTCCTCAATTTGGTTTTTGTCTAAGTGTTTTCTCACAGCAATAGAAAGCACACTGCTTAGGAGATTATTTTGTGTGTGTGTGTATGTATGTATAATCTTTCTCAGCCTTGGTTATATACTAAATATCATATTTTGAGTTCTACTCATTTTCCTGCAAATTTCAAAACTTTCATCATTTTCCATGATTAAGAACTGTCATTGTTTCTTCTGCTCATGACATCAAATTTCAAACTTCTATCATGAACATGTATCACATTTTTTTAACCATTCATTGATTATAATCCAGGCCGATTGCATATCCTGGATACTGTGAGCAGGACTGCAGTTGACATAGGCATGCAAGTATCTGTGGCCCACTGACTTTGAGCCTTTGAGGAGACGCTCAGGAGTTATGAAACTGGGTCAGATGGTATACTGAGTTTCAGGTTTTAGAAGAAGTTCTCTACTGATGTCTATACTGGATATACAAGTTTATATTCCCATCAGTCGTGACTAAAGGGTCCTCACTCCCCACATCCTTACCAGCATTTGTTGTCACTTGTTTTCTTGCTAGAGAACATTGTCACCAGGGTAGGATGGAATTTCAAAGCAGTATTAATTTGTACTATTCTTCTTAAAAGACAATTCTCTCAAATTCGTTAGCCCATCTCTTGATTTGAAAGATTTTCTTTTCCCTGGGAAAGGTGGCTCCCACTTTTAATCCCAGCACTTGAGAAGCAGAAACAGGTAGATCTCTGAGTTTGAGGCCATCCTGTTCTACAAAATGAGACACAGGACAGCCAGGGCTACACAGTCAAGGTTGTCTTAACGTAGGATTTGCTTGTGCAGCAGGCTCTGAAATAGGGCAGAAAGGGAGTGTGCAGGCTTTGCAGGCAGAAGGTAGGGCTGATAATGGAGTGGGCAGCCGTGGGAATTCATTGGCACTTTTTTCTCTCACCTTATCTCAGCCCAAGACAGCAAAATGAGAAGAATATGATTGGCATTCGGATTCAACAGCACAACTTTGAAATCCTACATATCAAGCTCGAGCACCTTGAAAGGAACATTTCCACAGCAAAGAGTTAAGTGACAGAGTTCTTATTCGACATGTATACTGTGTGGGAATGAAACATCATGTCAGCCACTGGGAAACACAAGGGATCAGGAAGAAGTGTGTAGTATTGGCAAAGTTGTCTGTAGACTGGGCCAGAAGAATCCACTGAGTGTAGATTCAGGACAGTATCAGTTGGAGATCTCTACTTGAGATAAGGTCGAGAGAAGTCTATCAGTGGTCTTACAAACACTTCAGGGCTACCGGGGATGGGACAGTCCTCTCCCTGTGTGCCATTGCATGAAAGTTTCACTCTAGGGATGATAAAGAGGTCTTTCACCGTAAGCCATTTTGTATGGGTAAACATCAACACCACCAACGTTAAGTGGAAGTGTAGATCCACAGTGGAGCTCATGTATCTGGCCTGCTAAAGGCCCTGTTTATAATCCCTGTGTCAAAAACAAAGCAAACTAGGCAGCTGTGTGAACCAATTCCCCGGTGGAGTCATTACTGGAGCTCCAGCTCATACCAGCTTTGGAAGGTGAACACTGTTATCTCTCATCCTTGCATAGGTGAGATCTGGTAACCCAGACCAAGGCATCTTAGCATGGAGTTGGCATAGGCACAGAATCTGGTCTGGGAATTCAGTGTGACTTTGGGAAGGAATATTATGGAGAACAGGAGAGGATGGTGTAGCCAGGAGAACTGGATGTTCAGTTGTAAATCTCAGGGAACAGGGCAATGGTCCATTTTCCAAGACAGGGTATCCTTGGAAAGGTGACTGAAGGTGAGAAGACCAAGAAATAATGATGGCAGGAGAAGAAACCTATACATGGTACACTGGAGAGACTGTGTCAAGCAGGAGGAGTGTGGGCTATCCATTTATTCTCCGCGGAAACAGAGGAGAACAGTGGAGATTTGCTTTTTCTCTCTTCCTAGAAAGATTTGATCGTGGTTGGATTATGAGTCACATGAGATAGATACACAAAAGGAGTGGCTCACAGATCCTTGCCAGGACTAAAAATGTCATTATTAGGTTCCTGCCAGGAGACAGAGCTCCCTGCCTCATTCCTTCTTCTCCTGCTCCCCTTTGGGTTGTTTTGTTTTCTTTTGTTTGGTTGGTTTTTGTTTTGTTTTGTTTTGCCTCCTTCCAAATGACAGATTCAAATTCTGTAGTGAAAAAAGAATCTCCCTTTGCAAAACCTCATACCTAACCCTCCTCTCCCATCAAACTCCACGCCTGGTATGGATCGATGTTTTTTGATAAGAATCCAACTTTCCTCCTTTTGCCTTACAATTCTAATTCTGGTTATTAACAAGTATTTTGTGGGGCTGGAGGAATTGAACTCAGGTCATCCCATGGTGGTCCTCAACCTTCCTAATGCTACAACCTTTTAATACAGTTCCTCATGCTGTGGTGACACCCAAATCACAAAATTGTTTTCATTACTACTTCATAATTGTAATTTTACTACTGTTATGAGTCATAATGTAAATATCTGTATTTTCCAATGGTCTTAAGTTACTCCTGTGAAAGGGACATAAGACAACCCCCAAGGGGTCACGACCTATAGGTTGAGAACTACTGCAGTTCCAAACCTCAGGAGATAGGACAGCGACTTATTTTGCTATTCCCTGGAACACTAAAACACTAGCACTGAGTCTTACTGTGCTGCTTTTGTGTTTATCAATGGAACTGAACACCCTAAAGAAATGACCTGAGGAAAGACATATCTATTTTCAGATAGCAACATCAGATCATTCTCTCCTTCTTAACTTGTCCAGTGCATTTGGGCAAAACTCAGTAGTAGCTGAGAATGTTCTTTCCTTCCTGGTGGACAGGGTACAGATAAAAGAGGAGCTCAGGGGGTGGGGCTGATGGCTCAGCAGTTCAGCATGCTTAGTGTTGCTCTTGTAAAGGATCTGAGTTCTTGCTCCAGCACTCACGCTGTCTGTCTGGAGCCCCAGCTCAAGGGGATTAAGTACCCTTTTCTGTACTCCTCGGGAAATTTGCATTCCTATGCACACAGAAAAACACCTAACTAAAATATAATGAAAACAAAAATCTGCTGAAAATATGGATACCACCCTTTCCTCCGCCCCCTAGGAAAGTGGATTTCTGTGAGTTTGAAACCAACCTGAGACTTTCAGACCAGCCAGAGCTACATAGTGAGACCCTGAGTGATGATTTGTATATTCTAAGCCCAGGGAGTGACACTATTAGAAGGTGTAGGTGTGTCACTGTGGGTGTGGGCTTTAAGACCCTCATCCTAGCTGCCTAAAAGCCAGTATTCTGCTAGCAGCCTTCAGATGAAGATGTAGAACTCTCAGCTCCTCCTGCACCATGCCTGCCTGGATGCTACCATGTTCCCACCCATGATAATGTATTGAACCTCTGAACCTGTAAGCCAGCCCCAATTAAATGTTGTCCTTATGAAAGGTGCCTTGATCGTGGTTTCTGTTCACAGCAGTAAAACACTAAGACACTAGTCTCAAAAATAGACTTTAAAAACAAAAAATTTTAAAGGGTGAGACGGTTATGTATGTTCTCAGGACTGACCTGATATTGGCATTGGATATGAGCTTCCCTGGAGAAGATTATTCCTCCTCTTTTCAGTATTCCTTAGTTACCCGTAATCATTATGTAGGACTGAAGCCTCTTGGCCTTTCCCCGTCCATGATAGCATATCTTTTGATGTAGTCCATATTTAGTTCATGTTTAGATAGTCATGTTGGTGAGACTTTATGGGTATAATTTCTGACACTACTAGGAGACATTATATAGACTGAACGGGTTATAGTTAAATGTGTGTATACACACACACACACACACACACACACACACACATATATATATATATATATATATATATATATATATATATATATATAACAACAATTAATAAAAAAGAGACTATGGAAAATATTATATGATGAGATAACCAAGGCTCAGAAAGACTAATACTGGGACTGGAGATATGACTCAATGCTTAAGAACATAAAGTGTGATTCCTAGCACCTACGTTTGTCAGCTTACAAATATCCTACTAGTCCAGCTCCAGGGAATCTGCCTTTGACCTCCAAAGGCATTTGCAGTCACATGGACATACCCCATAGACCACATACATGTAATTAAAATAAAATAAATTAGTCCTTTAAAAAGGCAAATCTCACATGTCTCTCTCATTAAGTATTTATGCTTATGCTAGCTTCTAAATGCGTGTAATTAAGTTGAAGTAAGTGTGAGGAGAAGCCAGGACACTAGAAAGAGCCATGAGATGGGAGGCTTCATGTCATTCTCTCCTCAGTGCTGTTTTTGTGTGACATTCATATTGTATTAGATATTATCATTGAAATTGAATAAATGTTATGAATCCTTCGAGAGGATATGTTGGTTAGATCAGAGGCTGTCTCATCTAATTATCTCTTGGAATACCTGAAACAATTAGTAATCTCCAGGTCATCTCTGGATCCAATAGAGTTGACAATCAGAATCAACCACCATATACACCCCAGGCCCTCTTCATGAATATTTTATTTTCAGACAGAAGCTCACTAAATTTATACAGGCTGCTGTCAAACTCCTGCCTTGGCCTTCTCAGTGGATGAGATTTCAGATGTATGTGGGCCACTGTACACAGTTCAGCAGATTTGGGGTTTTGTTTGTTTATTCATTTGTTTGTTAGTTGGATATTTCATTTGTTTATTTTCGGGTTTTTGTACTTGATTCTACTCTACAGTCAGTGCTAGCTTGGACTCCCTAAGTAGTGTCAGCTTGCCTGGAAGTTGTGATTCTTCTACCTCAGCCTCCAGGATGCTGGGATTCTATGATTAGACACCACTCTCAATAAATTATTTTTTTATTTTGTGTATGTGGAGGTCAGAAAATAAGTGAGTTGTTCCTCTCTTTCCACCATGTGGGTTCAGATATCAAACTCAAGTTATCAGTCTTTGTGGCAAGACCCCTTTCCCACTGAGCTATCTCCCCATACTAGACTCTTAATAAATCCTCAACGTAGTTCATAAATAATCCATGCTCCCTTAAAGAATTTGAAAAATTCAGAGACAGATGAAAGAAAATAGATTCATCCAAAGAATTGAGCCCTGCTTCTTCTTACCATGGCCACAGTATACAATGGATTTTCTGAGCTGAGGATGATGTTCTGTAGAGCTGTTATGTAACACACACAAGGCACACAATAAACACACACACACACACACATATATATATATATAACATTATCACATGTATATGGATTATATGTAATATATAATATATACACTATATAAAATATAATGCATATACATATAATACCTTTAGATATATTGTAGTCTCTTCTATAATATGTTCATTCTGATTCATTAAAACAGAAAGTCCTGGCTGTGGTGGTGGTACATGCCTTTAATGTCAGCACTTGGGAGATATTTCAGAGTTTGAAGGACAGTCTGTTCTATAGTGTGAGTTTCAGATCAGTGTGATATACTTCATGAGAACCTGAATCAAAAGTCAAACAAACAAAAAGAAAGAGAGCTCTGTGCAGGCCCCGCAGACCGATTGAGCTATCCATGTGTGTAGCCCACAGAACTTTCCAAGGTCCCCATCTGAATCCTCTGTCCTCTTCACTTTATTTTTTGAGACAAGATGTCTCCCTGATCACTGTTCCAGCTAGACTCGCTGGCCAGAAGCCTCTTAGCATCCCCTGTCTCTTGCCCCATTAGTTCTAAGGTTCCAGACACCATTATCATGCCCAGCTCTCATGAAGCTGCTGGAGCTCTGTATTCAGGTCTTTGTGCTTGAAATCAGGTCCTTTACTCTGAGCCATCTTTCAAGCCTCCCCCCATGAAATCCCCTTTTAATGATAAGATAAAATCAAAACACTATTAAAAGTGTAGTAAAAAGAAAAAGGGAACACAAAGGAGAAAAAGGAAAGAAATGCAACCCTGTCTGTAGCAGCTTCTTGTTTTCTTGACTAAGTTTTTGTCACTTTACATCCCGGTCAGAGCCTCCCTCCCTCCTCTTCTCCCAGTCCATAAGTTCTGTGACTGTAGAGAACACTGACTGGTATACCCAGATAGAACATCAGTCCCTCTTACCTCACCACCCCCTCATGCACCCCATCTCCCCTTCTCCCCAAAAACGAGGAGGCCTCCCATGGACATCAGCCAGCCCATGGATATCACGCCGCAGCAAGAGTATGTGCACCCTCTCCCACTGAGGCTAGACAAGGAAGCCCAGCCAGGGGAAAAGGACCCAAATGCAGGCAACAGATTCGGGGGACAGTCCCTTCTCCCACTGTAAGAATCCCACATGAAATCCCAACTGCACAACTGTTACATATGTGCAGAATGCCTGGGTCTGTCCATTCATGCTCTCTGGTTGGCAGAGACAGCATTTAATTGGGGCTAGCATACAAGTTCAGAGGTTCAGTCCATTATCATCAAGTGGGAACATGGCAGCATCCAGGCAGGCATGGAGCTGGAGGGGCCGAGAGTTCTACATCTTGTTCCAAAGGCAAACAAGAGAAGACTGGCTTCCAGGCAGCTAGGAGGAAGGTCTCTCAAAGCCCACCCCCATGGTGACACACGTCCTCCAACAAAGCCACACCTTCTAGTAGTGCCACTCCCTGGGCCAAGCATATTCAAACCAGCACATATAGCTGTCCAGGACAGATGTCAAATATCGCACCAGAACTTTCCTCACTTTAATATCTTCCCTTTTTGACATACCAGAGACCTCTGCTGGTCATACTTGGCTCTGCAGTCTGTGGTTTGGGGTGACTGATGTTCTCTAGAGTCATAGAACTTATGGAATGTCTCTATATAGTAAGGGAATTCATTGGAATGATTTAGTCTGCAGACCAACTAACCCAACAATGGACAGCTGTGAATTGGAAGTCCAAGAATCTAGTAGTTGCTCAAATTGTATAAGGCTAGATATTTCAACTGGTCTTCTTTATGAGCTAGAATCCTAAAGAAGTAGGCTCCAGTAGATGTGCTGGCAAGTAAATGAAAGCAGGCAGAGAAGAACAAACCCTTCCTTCCATTGTCCTTATGTGAGCCTCTAGCAGAACGTATGGCCCAGATTAAAGGTGTGTACCACCATGCCTGAACCGAAGCTGTTCTTTACTTGGAACTTACTCTCTCCCAGGCTGATGTTGAACTCAGACATCTGCTTGCCTCTGTCTCCTGGGATTAAAGGCACGTACCACCTTGCTTGGGCTTAAGATTTTCATGGCCGCTATTTCTCAAGATCCAGATCAAAAACCTATGTCTTCAAGCCTCAAGATCTAGATCACGGGTGTGCCCTCCATTTATGGATTGTAGTTCATTCCAGATATAGTCAAGTTGACAACTGGAAATAGCCATCACACTGGGGGAGTCGCCAATTGTTTCAGGAGTTGGAGAAACAAGTGCAGTACTAAGATCTCTGCAAGCAAACCTGACCCTACACATGCACTGATGAGCCTACTGGAGATATCCAGCTGTGACTGTGCAGTAGCCACAAGAGCTTCAGAGTGCTCAGTCTCTCACTGTGAATCAGTGGTTCTATCGACTGGCCAGACATTGACCTCATGCTTAAAGCTGTCAAATTCCTAAGTTATACTCAGTGAATGAGATCAACTCTGAGCCACAGGGTGCCTCCCAATGGACATCTCCAGCTCTCCACAACCGTCTCTCATGACTCTCTCATTCTCTGTGGCAAACTGAACTCAGGCCCCCTGACCTGTGACTGTTTCCTGTTCTCTTGCCCCAAACTACAACAAACAGATAAGTTTTAGATATTAGGTTCCCTCTCTTAAGTCAAATGTCCACCAGAACTTTCTTCACTTTACTATCTTCCCTTCTTGACAGACTAGAGACCTCTGCTGGTCACACTTGGCTCTGCAGTCCGTGGGTTGGGACTACTAATGTTCTATCTGTATCTATCCATGTATGTATCCAACTTATCATGGTGCCCTGAAAAGGTCTCCAAGTTATAGAGAGTGACAGAATCAGATTCCTCTCTGTAGCTGTTCTGTCCTACAAAGCTCAGCACTGGACTTGAACCTTGCAAGAACTGTGAGCCAGTCTCTTCTGACCAGGGCTTAACTCTGGGATGAGACTTCTGCTTCCTCTCTTCCCACCAGACCGCTGCATGGCAAGAGCTGAGTGCAGCTTCTGATTGCTAAGTTGCCCTTCGCCACGCTACCCACCTGTCCTAACCCTCCCTCGGTGAATTTCCACTGCTCTCCTCTTTCTCTTCTCACGATGGAGGCTTTCTTCTTTCTGCTCATTCATTCTCTTTTACTGCATCACATGGGGGAAGCTTCTAATCTGCCATCCTACTCAGAAGTCATTTTATGAACAATTTGTATTAAGTTTGTTTATAGTTTGTTTTGTTGTTTGTTTGTTTGTGGATTGGTTTCTTTGGAAACGTGGTCTTTCTGTATACTCCTGGATGTCCTGAAACCTAGGACAGCTCTGCCTGGAAATCAGATATCCTCCTGCCTCTGCCTCCCATGTGCTTGGATTAAATTTGTGCTCCACCACACCCAGCCTCTATTGATTTTTTCCAAGTATGGAAAATTATGAATCTAGTTATTTCTTTATCTGTTGTCTCTATTTCCAGCCTTTTAAATAATTTCTTTATTCCTTATCCTCCTTTCTAACCTTTTTGCTGGTTCTTCCTCTCCCCCAAATTAAACTGTCTGTGCTTTCATGTCAGGCAAATACATAGATGGATAGATAAGTAGATGGATGGATGGATAGATAGATAGATAGATAGACACAGATTAGATGGATAATCAAGGATTTTCCTTCCCACTATCTTCTCCTCTTCCTCCCTTCCTTGAGGCCCCCTCCGTACCTCCACCTATTTCTTTTTTATTTTCCTATATGCATGTACTTATATACATTTTTAAAACGAGTCTCATATTGCCCTGGTGGGCCTCCAGCTCTCTATGTAGCTAAAGATGGGTTTGAACTCCTGATCCTCCTGTCTCTACTTCCCAAGTACTGGGATGTCCCACTACACCCAGTTTACACTTTAAAAACAAAACGAAAACCTAGATTCCAGTGGGGAAAAAAAAGAGGATGTTCAATTGAAAGAGAGCAAGGAGGTGTATAAGGGAGAGTTTGGGGAGAGGAAAAGGAAGGGAGAAATGATATAATTATATTATAATGTCAAAATGGGGTAGGTGGTGGGGTGGGGACATCCTCTTGGAGACAGAGGAGGAAGAATGAGATGAGGAACTGTCAAGAGGACAGAACAGGAGGGGGATAAAGACTGGACTGTAAAGAAAATATTAAAGAATTTTAAAAGATTTAAATAAATAGCTAAAATAAAAATAAAACATAAAAAATTTTCATGAATAAAAAAAATCTAGATCCCAGCCAGTCATGATGGCACATACCAACACTTAGGAGTCAGGGACAGGAAGATTTCTGTGAGTTTGAGTCTAGTCTGGTCTATATATTGAGTTCCAAGCCAACGAAGGCTACATATTGCAATCTTCTCTCAGAAAAAAAAAATGTAGATTGCACACATGGAACAAAGCATGTGACATTTGTCTGAGTCTGGCTTATTTCATTGAAAATGATGGTCTTTGGTTCTACTTTCCTACAAGTAATATAATGTCACTCTTTCCAGCAGAAGAGCTCATTTGCTGCTTAAACATTTCTCGGTTGTAAACCTTCTGAGGCCTACTGTACATGAGTCTTAACTGTCTCTCTTTGTTCTACCCCATCTGAAAAGTCTTTTAATGTTATTGAGGTGTACACCATTGTATCCTTGCCAACAAAGTTATGTTTGTGTCATAGGTGGGATCGTGCTTCATAGCCTAACCTGGCCTAAACTCCTAATCATCCTGCCTCAGCCTCCAAAGTGATAGAGTTACAGTTATGTACCCATGGTGTCTGGCTTAAAGAGAGCTATTGTCTTAGCTCTTCATACTCCTTTCGTGGTGCTGGGTCTTATAGTGCCAGTAAGCATCCTATTCCAAGCTGCAGGAATATAGGGTCCGAGAAATCTACTGTTAGTCCATTCGCTCTTTTTTTTAATAAGTAGAGTGTTGCTTCTCTCAGAAACTGCTTTGCCTTGCCTTGCCTTGCCTTGCCTTGCCTTGCTTTTTTGATACTCTGGGTAGGACCCAGGCCTTCTCACATGCTAATTCAAGATTCTACCACCCTGCTGCCTTCCTTCATTCAAGAGTTTACATGGCATTAGGTCTCGAAGTGTATTCTACTCAGAGTACTATTTTCTCTTTAGGTCTGCAGTTTTTCTCTAAGTCTAAGAAATTCTCGTTCATTTAATTATTCCATTTCTGTTCCCTCTCCTCTAGTGAAGGTATTATGTGGTGAATTTAGGCTTTCTATTTCTCTCTATTAAATCACCCCTCATTGAGTCCATCTCTGTTCACTCCTGGTGACTACTAAAACAGTTCACGAGGCCAGTCTTTAGCTTGGCAACTGTTTTGTACGTATGTGTGGTGGTAGGAGTGCAAGAAAGATCTCAGTATATAACCCAGGCTAGCATCGAGCTCACAAGCCTTCTCCCTCAGCTTCCCAAGATTACAATTATGTGCTCCCATGCCCAACTCAGTGGCTGCTTTTCAGCTGGATCTATTTTAACATCCAACCTACTCTGTTGACTTATTTCAACTATTTTTCTCATACCCAGTAAGTACAGCAGTTCTTCTATACAGCTCTGTAGTATAACCAATTTATGCTTATGCCTGACTAGCTTACAGATAAATGAGACTCAGACTATGGTTATTTTATTTGGCTTTGACAATTGCAGAGGGGGGGAGTAACCCTAATCTACTCTTGTAACTGCAGGCCTGGCTACCTCACCAGCGGTGTACCCCCAGATACTTACTGTTTCTCCTGGCCACATGTTTATGATTTATCTCCCCTCATGGAGGCTTCCTCCTCTCCTCTCATTCTTCTTCCTTACCTCCTGGTCTCTCCTCTCTTCTCTCTCTTCTCTACCCCGCCCCCAACCAGGTAACTCAAAACTCTCCTACCTCTTATCCCTCCAGTAATCTGCTATAGCCAATTTTATTTAACCAATAGTCTTGAATCAAGGAACAAGGTTTACACAACCAAAGCTTGTCAGTGTGAGAAGTCACTTGGAGGTCTAGATCTTCAGGTTCAGAATTGAATTTTACAATACATAGTAACAGACCAAGCCTCAACAGTTCCCCTTTTTTGTCTAAATAAAAAGCTCTTTCTCTTATAATAATAAACAACATACCCTAGGAACAATTATGAAATTATTATGGAAATTATTAGGTAAGAGTTACATTTAGCCGGGCGGTGGTGACGCATGCCTTTAATCCCAGCATTTGGGAGGCAGAGACAGGTGGATTTCTGAGTTCGAGGCCAGCCTGGTCTACAGAGTGAGTTCCAGGACAGCCGGGGCTACACAGAGAAACCCTGTCTCGAAAAACCAAAAAAAAAAAAAAGAATAACATTCAAAAGCTACAGTCTGTTCACATTTGGCAACTCAGGAAAAAGTATTCTATTATCTATCCTATCCCGGTGAGTTTAGAGTTCTGTATGTAGATCAATTTCTATCATAACTTGTATTGTCATTGTGAAATTACTTTCTTAGACCAAGAGCATCCTTTTAAATCCTAAACAACTTAGGCTTATAGTAAGACTATGACTATTTAGTCTTCAACCCCATCAGAGAACCAAAAAGGAAATATTGCCTGAGTAAGTAGGAAGTATAAGGATGCAGTTTCCAAAAATTATAGAAATGACAGAGACAGCTGACCCCTTGGACGGTGCCAAATATTCTGTATAACATTGGAGCATCTGTCTTCAGTCTTTTAGCCCAGAATATCTCTGGCCGACCTTTTGTGAAGCAGGAATTATGAAGGACTTGCTTAGCCTGTGCTGTGGTTTGAATATGCTTGGCCCAGGGAGTGGCACTATGTGGGGGTGTGGCCTTGTTGGATGAACTGTGTCACTGTTGGGGTGGGCTTTGAGTCTCTCCTCTCAGCTGCCTGTGAGACATTCTTCCCCTGACTGCCTTCAAGCACTGCTCTTCCAGAGGTCCTGAGTTCAATTCCCAGCAACCACTCAGTGGCTCACAACCATCTGCAATGTGATCCGATGCTCTCAGATTTAGCATTACAATACAGAGCAACAGACCAAAGAGACCACGAGAAGATAAGTAACAGTTGGAGGTTGGTACTTTTTTTTTCTGAAAATGTCTTTTATTTTTTAGAAAATGGATTCCAGGAAGGTTAAAAAGAAATACCAGAGGGCATAGGTGCAGAACTGGATGTACATAGTCATTCAAAGCATCTAAGTAAGAATATGACAATATAAATATCCAAAAAGCATCTCTTATGTCTTCAAAACAAAACATGTAAATAATTCCTAACTAGTGAGCAGTACAGCATTTCTAGACGAGAGAAACGGTTAACATTAAAGTCTTGAAAGCATTTCCTTGGTTAACTACATGTAGACAGCTTGCCTTTGATCAAACTCCTTTAAACATGGATAACGGCATTACACAGGTCCACTGTTAAAACAGACATGTTGCAAATCACTTGTGGTATAATGTGTTCCAACAAAGCTTAGAAAATAAAGACGTTGAGTTGGCTCTGGACGAAGTTTAATAGTCATCTTCTCTGCTGACAACTTCTTTACAGGTCAGACGCAGCAGTATGGTGTGTTCAAACTGTGCTGTGTATGATCCTTTAATGTCACACAGTGGTGGGTATGGATCTACAGTGCCCAAGTCAGACAGATTCTTCAGAGCCATTAAGTATTTACTTTCTCCCAAGCGATCCAGTCACCTTCGGCAGAAGGCAAGGGTACAGAAGTTTTCATTGATGACATTTAGCAAGTGTTTTGTTCTTGGAAGCCTTATTGGCACATGTCCCACATCAAAATTTTTCATGTAGTGTGAACATTCCATGTCATCATGAACCACACCCTTCTCTGTGCTACCAATGGTCTCGATGGCGAACACCTCTCCTTCCTCCATTCTTGTAGCTTCCCCTCCTTTCACAATGGGCACTGTTTTTTTCAGCGTGAATTCTATATGGCCCAATTGAATGCCCATTTAAGTTACGTATGAGTTTCACTTGATATGTCTTCCCATCTATTTCTACTTCATAGGATTCCATAACTTCTTGAATGGTCTCACCAACATCACAGAGACGAACGTCAATCCTAGCACACTTTATCCCAGTATAAGTGGCATCTTTTACAGCTTTGAATAATATGTCCTATTTGGGATTAAAAGTAACAGTAAAAGCACAATCGATTATTCTACCACTTATATGTGTTCCAAAGTCTATCTTACAGATGTCATCATGCTGTAAGACTGTTGTGTCGCCAGCATTGGGAGTGTAATGGGCAGCACAGTTGTTGAGAGAACACCCAGTGGGAAACACCAGGCCTGCATTTAACCCATTTTCTTTTATTAGCTTTCGGGAACAGTCTTCCAACTTCTCACAGATTTCTATCATTGTCATCCCAGGCTTGATCCAGCTCATGACATATTTCCTAACTTACCGATGTGCTTCTGAAGCTTCCCGGAAGTCGTTCCAAATCTCCTCACTAGCCTGGTCTAGGGCCTTTTTCTCTTCACTTGTGGTTCTCCAAGCAGCTGTTCTCCCATCTTGTGCGGGTGGGTATTCACACTCTTGTCCTTTGGGAAATACACCATTAGGATACAGGTCGCATATTGGAACTGAGGGAGGGTCTGTTTGAACTTTTGGTCCTCTCTTCCTTTTCTTCTTCTTCTTCTTTTTCCCAGTTGCACCATCAACATCTCCATCTCCATCATCATCATCTCTCTCTTTCTCCTCCAGTGCTTGTCTCTCCAACTGTTTTGCTACTTCATCCACCGAGGCTCCTGATTCTTTATCAAGTTCTTGTTGTGCTGCTGACACAGACCCTTTGCCCTTCTTCTTCTTCTTCCGTCTTTTCTTCTTGGCGGCTTCCTCGGCCGTGCTGGAGGTTCCCTCTTCACTGTCGTCTGGATCCAGGTCACCATTCAGGTGGCCCCCGAAGGACACTGCCTCCTCCACGCCCGCCATGTTGCGAGAGAGAGGGGGGGGAGAGGGAGGGAGGGAGGGAGGGAGGGAGGGAGGGAGGGAGAAAGGGAGGGAGGGAGGAAGAGAGAGAGAGAGAGAGAGAGAGAGAGAGAGAGAGAGAGAGAGAGAGAGAGAGAGAGAGAGAATGAGCAGCGAGGGCCGGCTCCTTCTTCACCCACCTCCACCAGCAACGCCCAGGTTGGTACTTTTTAAGCCAGTGAATTTCTGAAGCTAAGCTCAGCCAGTCACCTCCCTTCCTTTTGCCTGTGACTCTCCCTCGAAGCTTCCAGAACTTCTCTGTTAACCATTCATCTGTAGTGTATAAGGATCCAGGCATGAGTGAAATGTGTTGCTATTGCACACTAGAGAGTGGGGAGAGGGGTGCACAGGGATTGCTCAGTTATGGGCTAGCCTTGGTTCCCGTGAGACTGTCCCACTCCACTTAGGCCTTAACATCTCTTAAGCCTCTGAACTGGCACTGGGTCAGGCCTGCCAAGTTTCTTTCCCCTGATATTTACAAAATTGATACTGAGCCTTTCAGAAAACACAAAGAAAGTAGATGTCATTAAGAAAATACCTCAGCTGATTCTCTACCCATGGCCCTGAATGTCTCACTCCCAGAAGTATCCAACCTGTGGGGATCTCAGGATACATATAAATGCAGCGCAACACAGATCACAACATCATGTTGAAATGCAAAAAGGTTGAACATCCATACAGGTCATCTAATGTCCCAAACAATCAAGAATCTTTTTGCCACAGGACTGGCAATGTAGGCCACCATGCTTGATCAGCACACACAAGGCCCAAGGTGTAAACCCCAGTACTTCCCCAAACAGAATAGTTGTTGCTGGCAGCTATTGGGAAATCCAACTGTATCTACCTGTCTTCTGTAACATCTATAGGGATAGTGAAAGGAAGGAAGCCAGCAGCTATTGCTGATCCTCATCCTCAGATGGAACCACAAATGCCTTCCCTTTTGTTCTGAGATGTTCTCATCTGATAGCCCAGGCTAGCTTCAAACTCACTAGGAAGCTAGCTCAAGCTAACTGAGAGCTACATCCTCCTGCCTCAGCTTCCCAAATGCTGGGCTTATAGGCATGTGTCACTGTCCTAGCTCCAATGCCTTTACATTTTAACAGTTTGTCATTGCAACCATAACAGCTAAAATACATAGTAACTCTTAGTGATGGCTGCTGTTCTTGGAACTCTAATATATTAACCCATTGATCATAACAATCGAATGAGTTCATTGCAGTATTACCAATTCACTCGAGTAGATGCAAACACAGAAAGGTTGTGTGACTTATAGAAAGTTCAATTTTGAATTCTGCTCTGTAATCTGGCTCCAGAGTTTGTACCTGAAACTGTTGGAGCTTTTATCCATCATGCTCTCTGTCTTCTCCTAACCCCCAAGGGATTTACTATACTACCCAGGCTGGCCTCAAATCCCTGAGCTAAAGCAATCCTCCTGCACCAATGCCTCCCTCATCCCCCACCCCCACCCCGTCAGACAGACACCAGGACAGAAAGACACACAAGACTCAGGCTCAGATTTAGTGGCTTTTTTTTTTTAGTTTGAAGACTCCTGTATGTTTTTCATCATTTTATTATGTGTATGAGTGTTCTCGAGTGCATGTATGTATGTGTACCACATGCATGCTTGATGCCTGCTAAGGTCAAATAAGGGTGTTGGATGGCCTGGAGCTGGAGTTAAAGTTGATGTAAGTCACCATGTCAGTGCTGGGAATCAACACAGGTCTTCTGTAAGAGCAACAGGTGTTTGTAACCACTGAGCCAGCACTCAAGCCTCCAAAGATTGTGTCTTAAGGTCAGAAAATTCTAGATCATTATTTCAACTAGTGCCTTTTCTCCATTCTTTCTTTTTATATTTTATATATGAAAAGCCTGCTAGATGATGTTGAGACTTCCAGGATCTGTTGTCCATCCCCTCTGGGTTCCTTTTCCTTTCGTTCCTTGTTTCTTAGTCCTTTTGTGCTATGCCAAAATACTACTGAACATTTTTTACATGCGTAGGTCTTTTGCCCGCATTTATGTCTTTTTTTTTTTGTTGTTTTGTTTTTTTGTTTTTCGAGACAAGGTTTCTCTGTGTAGCCCTGGCTGTCCTGGAACTCACTCTGTAGACCAGGCTGGCCTCGAACTCAGAAATCCGCCTGCCTCTGCCTCCCAAGTGCTGGGATTAAAGGCATAAACCACCAACGCCCGGCTCGCATTTATGTCTATACACAGGAAGGCCAGAAGAGGGCATCAGATCTCCTGGAACTGGAGTTACAATTTTTGGGCTTCCCTATGGGTCCTAGGACTTGAACCCAGTCCTCAGCAAGAGTAGCCAGTAATCTTAACCACTGAACCATCCGTCTCT
Source organism: Grammomys surdaster (assembly GCF_004785775.1). Taxonomy (NCBI): domain Eukaryota; kingdom Metazoa; phylum Chordata; class Mammalia; order Rodentia; family Muridae; genus Grammomys; species Grammomys surdaster. Next base: position 1,918,285 of record NW_021604649.1, on the reverse strand, counting down.
CCCGGCCCTGACATATTTTTAATACTCATTTACCTAGGTATGTTTGCCAATATGATATGCAATATGCAATAACTTTTTTATATATTAAGAGCAGTTTTTTAAAGATTTATTTATTTACTTTATGTATGTGAGTATACTGTAACTGTCTTCAAACAAACCAGAAGAAGGCATCGGATCCCATTACAGAGGGTTGTGAGCCACCATGTGGTTGTTGGGAATTGAACTCAGGACCTCTGGAAGTCAGTGAGTGCTCTTAACTGCTGAGCCATCTCTCCAGCCCTCAAATTTGTGATTCTTTAGGACAGTGAATATGTGACAGTCCATTATAGCTGCAATAAAAACTGAATACATATAGAAATAGGGCAGTTATCTGAATAAAATAGAAAGTTAAGAAACAGACTAATCTGCATATGAAACTTAAGCTTGCATTTCCAAATAGAAGATAGATTTTTATGATAAATGATTATTCGACAAGTGCCTGTCCATCTACAAAAATTAAATTCTTACCTGACAGCAGAAAAATAATAAATTTAAGAAAAAAAACATACACTACAAAGTAAATGGAAGCTGGGTATGGTCATACATGTTTATAATCTCAATTCTGGGGAGGCAGAAGCAGGGCAGTTGTGAGTCTGGGTACCCCAGGATATCATAAATAAATAATTTTAAAATCACAAACGTAACTCAGAAACCCAGCACAAGTCTCACTGGACTAAAAAGCAAATTGGCCATAGGGCTGTGTTCCAAAGCAAGCTTCTTCTGTCTGCCTTCCTTGGCTCATGGCTTTTTTGCATCTCAGAAAGCCAACAACATAGCATTCCTTTGTCTGTTTCTGTCTTTTTCTCTGAGAACTGTCCACCTCCCACTTATAAAGACCCCTGTGGTGACATTGGAACCATCAGGATAAATGAACATAATGTTACTATTTTAAAGTTGAGCTACCTTAATTCCATATGCAACTGTAATTTCCCTTCAGCATGTTCATGGGTTCTGTGAATTAGATGAGTCTCTTTGAGGGACCCTTGTTTTACTTAACACACTACACTAGCCCCTGGACTATGGCTTTTAAGCTACATGGCAGCATTTGTTAGGACAAATATACTATATTATTCTTAGTTTCAAAGTCTCCTGGGCTGTGAGCTAGGGGGGAGCTCAGTGGATAGAGTGCTTGCCTAGCATGCACAAGGCTCTGTATCTGATCTTGAGCCTTGGAATAAGGAACCGCTTGGCTAGTCTTAGTTGTGTGTGCGTGGGACTGGGGATTGAATCAAAGCCTCAGCAGTGTGAACTAGCTGAACCCTCTCCCACTGGGCTCTAAGCTTCAGCTCTCCCAAACTTTCTATTTCTGTTTCTGAAACTTACATCACTTCATTGGCTTTAAACTCGCCCTGTGGCCTAGGTAGGCCTTGGGCCTGTGATCCACCTACCTCAGCCTCCTACACAGTTGGAATTACAAACCTATGCCTCCAGGCCTGGCTTGGCTGTTCTTTATGTATTAAGTCTGCTATTATTTACTTTGTATTGGCAAACTTCAGATTGTTTTCTTTTTTTTTAAATCTGTTCTTTCTTTTTTTAAATCCTGCTTTCTCATTGGCAAATTTTAAAACTCAAGAAAACCCCACCTGGATTCTGTTCACAACAGAAATTATACAAGACAAATGCCAAAGGGGCGGGGGTGCAGTTCATTTGGTGTGCCTGGTACACAGAAACTACCCAGTACCCCACCTGCCTCTGGTCAAGTAGTCATGCTAATCTTGTGTCTTGAGGCAGTAAGGATCAAAGAAGAGTTAAAAGGGGAGCACGTGGTTCTGCATGGTGATGCACTCATGTAAAGCCAGTACCTGAATAACTACAGAATGAGGATGAGGAACTTAGGACCTCGGAGGCTACCTGGCAAATTTGAGATCAGCCTAGGCTACATGAGACCCTGGCTCAAATAAAAACAAACCAACAAGGAGAGAGACTGGGCATGATGTCTGTAATCACGTCACTCAGGAGGGTGAAGCAAGGAGGATCATTACAACTTCAAAACTAGCCTAGGCTACAAGGTGAAACTGTTTAAAACCCACAGAAGAAGAGAGGGAAAGCCGGGCGGTGGTGGCGCACGCCTTTAATCCCAGCACTTGGGAGGCAGAGGCAGGCGGATTTCTGAGTTCAAGAGTTCGAGGCTAGCCTGGTCTACAGAGTGAATTCCAGGACAGCCAGGGCTACACAGAGAAACCCTGTCTCGAAAAACCAAAAAAAAAGAAGAAGAAGAAGAAGAAGAAGAAGAGGAGGAGAGGGAAAGAAAGGGAGGAAAGGGAAAGGGAGGTGTGTGTGTGTGTGTGTGTGTGTGCGTGTGTGTAAGATTACCCCCTTGAAGCCAACATTTTGAGACCAAAGTTGTTACTAAAATTCCACTCTAGAGAGACATAAGCACCATCTATCTACCCCTTCTCCTAAGGTCCCAGCTCCAAACTGAGGAAAGATTCCTCCAATGCTCCCTCTGGGAAAACAGTGAGCTTCCTGGGCTTATATATGCAGAACTACCAGTTGGTAGGGAGCAGTCGGATCCTCGGGGTGGAGGGAGCTACATAAAGTGTCAGTAAGCCCAGCTGGCTTGATCTTTTCAAGGGGGTGGGCACAGCCCAATGCGCCAAGATGGCAGCTACTCGGCTGAGAAAGCAATCACTCACGGCACACTTGGACACCATGGTGAAACTGAGCTAAGAAAATTCAAAAGTAGGATGGAGGGGAGTTTGTTCGTTATTTTCCTTGCTGTTATAACAAAATTGATGTGAGGCACGGTTTGTTTGAGCGAAGTACAGTTTATGATGGTAAAGGCCCTCGAGGGTTGATCACACTATGTCCACAGTCGGGAAGCACAGAAAGAGCGGTAATGGCACTCACTTTCTCCTATTCCTTTTTAATTCAGTCTGGCGCCTCATCGCATGGGAGTGTCTGTCATCCACATGCAGCGTCTTTTCCTCCTCAAACCCATCTGAAAACACTTCACAGACAAACCCAGAGGTACATCTCCTAGACAATTCCAGAGCCCATGAAGTCGGCGAGACCACCGATCACCTAGGGGGAAATATTATTTATCTGTAGTGGCCTATGCATGCATGAAGATTATTTGGGGAGGCTTGGGATGTCGTTTTGATGGAGTCTTCACCTAGCAGGTATCAAGCCTTTGGTTTTATTCTCGGCACAATAAACATTAAAGATATAAAGGATGTGGGAAGATAAGTGTCGCCTGCACCTGAACCTTTCTTCCATAGGTATGAAAATGTAATACAGTACAATTTTCATCTGTCAGGAAGCCAATAATACATTTTGTAACTCGAGATCACTGACAAAGCTGTGGTGAAATCGGCCCTTAAATATTCAGGCTAACTCCTCCTTACTCCTTACTCTTGCTTGGACCTGTAGTGTTCATCCATGCCTCGGGGACTTTGCACTTGCTGTTTCCTCTGCTTGGGAAATCCTTTGCTTCGGGGTTCAAAATGATCCTTTACGGAGCTGAGGAGATGGCTCAGCAGTTAAGCGTACTTGCTGCTCTTGCAGAAGACCTGGATTTGGTCCTTAGCAACAATATGGCAGCTCGGAACCATCTGGACGGAATCCAATGCCTTCTTCTGGCCTCTGTAGCAACCAAGCATGAATATGCTGCACTTACATATATGAGCCCCTCATACACAAAAATAAATAAGTAAATAAATAAATAAAGTTTAAAAAAATTTCAGACATAGCAATATATGCTTTTAACCCCAACACTTGGGAGGCAGAAACAAAGGTAGGTAGATGTCTGTAAGTTCCAAGCCAGCCTGGTGTACACAGCGAGTTCTAGGTCACCAAAGGCTACATAGTGTGACCCTGTCTCAAAATGGGGGGGGGGTATTTTTCTTCCTTTCCACTGAGTCAGCATTCAGCTATATTTTTTTCTGGCAAAGGCCAGTGAATAAATAACGTAGGCATCAACGACGACCATATGGTCTCCTTAGCAACTCCTTAGTTCTGCCCGAACAGCCATGAGTAGTCTGCAAACACACATAATGACCATGGTACAGCAAGAGCATCCAGGCAATGAGATGTGACTTTCTTGTCATTTCCAAGCATCACAAAAAACACCATTCGTGCTTTAACCTTTATTCGTCTGCTTATTTGAGGTGTGTACGTGCACATACATGGATGTGCATGCATTTGCATGTGCACAGAATGCCTTGGCACCTGTGTTGAGGTCAGGGGACAATGGATGGGAATCGGTACAACCCTTCCGAATCAAAGTCCCTTTGTCAAGCTTGGCAGCAGGTACTTTTACCTGATGAGCTATCTTGCCAGTCTGGAAAACACTATTCTTCCTTTGATTTTTTTTCTATACTTTAGAAATTTGCAAAACCTTTCTAGTTCAAGAGCCACACAGAAGTAGGAAGCATACCACATTTAGGCCATTTTTTTTTCTTGCCTTTTGTACTGAAGCACTCCGATTCATGACTCTGTGTCTGACACTTTGAACATTCACTGCTATATTCACAACCCCACAATAACTTGAGTAAGTAAATGAGTGAGTGACTGAACTGAGGGCCGTGTCGCCGAAGGAATGGGGAAAAGCAAGGCGCAGCTGAGAAGGAGCAGGATTCTACTCAGAGCCTCAGTTTCCCCCTGCCTGGACTTGGGCACGTTACTTCCTGTAAGTCTTTGAGAAATAACACAAGACTCAGACCAGAGTTTTCATTCAGCATCTTTATTCTTCCCTTTTAGCGCCAGGGTAAACCTAACAGCTTCATCTAGGAAGTGAGAACTATGTTGGGTAAGTACCCTTCTAAGGACCTGGCCTCTCCTTCCTCCCACTCATGGGCTTGGCAGTGAGGCAACTATAGGGGAAGGGAATAGACTACTTACTATGCCTCCTCGACTGTCCCCATTTCCCACAGCAATGATACTAGAGACCAGCTACCTCCATGTCCCAGGCAGGAGGGACTCAGGAAAGTGACTTGGATTCCCTCATATACATGCGTGTGAGCATAGGGACCGAGTGAGGCAGGACAGGCCAGCTCAGTGGCCAGACATACGGCTCTGGCCCGTGGCCCAATTGGCAAACATAAAGCCCAGACTGATGGCCATGAAGAGGACTCCCAGGACACCAAAGCACAGGGCCTGTGGGCAATAGGAAGAAAAGATGGAGTTGGCCTGGATCACGTACCAAAGCATTCCGGAGAATGCTCTTGAAGCCCTCCACCCTTTCCAGGGAAAGCCTCAGCCATTCCAGACTCTCCTCTATTCTCCCTGTCCCTCCCTGAAGTATCTCTTCCATCTTTTCAGAATGTTCTGGGAATCAGTTCCCTCTATCCCTTTTTCAGAGTGTTCCTGCCTCTCTCCCCAATGGTACTCCCTCCATCTTTCTGAAATATCCTCTCAGCTTGCCAGTCCCTTCTAGAGGGTTCTCTCTCTCTTTCTAGATATTATTTCTGTTCTGTCTAATCTAGCCCTTAATGAAACAACCACCTCCATTCTTCCTACCATATGTCCCTCTTCCTGGATGTTGCTTCCTCGTCCAGACCCATCTAGATAATGCTCCTTGCATTTCTCAGCATCTTGAAGCAAGTGGTCCCTCTTCAGAATGCTGCCTCTTCCCCCAGCCCTCCTTCCTGGGATACTCACCTGGATCTTGGGCCAGGAAAACAAGGGTTCCACCTCAGTAGGTACAATACGGAGGTAGAAGACACTGGGGAGGATGAAGATGAGGCTAGGGGCTGAAGTGGACCCTGAAGGACAGAAAGGGACAGCAGTCAACCTAAGTTTGAGGGCAAGGCCCATATTAGACAGGACAAGGAACAGGGGTGGACAATACTGACCAATAAACCCAAAGATATCTCGGATAGTTGGCACACAGATGACAAGGATATTGACGAAAACAAGCAGGATGAAGGCAATGGCCACATGGCGAGGCCAGCTGAAGGCCTTGCTGGGGAAGAGCAGCTGCTGGAGGGCTCGGCGGATCTGCAGCCAAGGAAGGGAAGGACAGCTCAAGACTCACATGTGCTCCTTCTGCCGTGCAATCCTGTCTCTGTCTCTACCCTGTCCAAGAGCCTTGATTCCCTATCCCACTCTCTATGCCTCCAGACTGTTTGAGCAAGTATCTGTGCCTCTACCCTGACAACCCGTGTCTCCTTCTTCTGTGTGACCATCTAGCTCCTCTTCTGCCACTCATGACGTCTGTCTTCTCTCTGGTCTATCTCCACCTCGCCATCTGCCTATCCTCTGACTATCACTTATCCTTCCTTGCCTGTCTTGCTATCTGACTACCTCTCTCACCATGTCCCTCCTTTGTTTGTGATTTTTGAGATAGAATCTCATGCAGCCCAGGATGGCCTCAAACTCAGCCTGTAAATAAGACTGACCTTGAACTCCTAATCCTCCTGCCTCTATCTCCAGAGTGCTAGGATTACAGGAATACACCACAGTGCTTGGGATCTCACTCAGGGCACTCTGCAAACTGAGTTACATCCCTGGTCCCGGGTCCTCTTTGTCTAGCCATCTATTGTTACTGTCTAGGCTCACCAGGCCCTTTCTTGTGTATCTGTTCCCGATTCCTCTATCTACCTATCTGCTCCTATTTCCACCTTCTTGCCAAACATCCATGTTTCTTCTCTCTGCTCATTCATCCATATCCCTTCACCCTGCCCCCAGGTCTTCTTTGCCCCCACTCACAGGGAAAAGCACAACAGGCACGGTGAGGGTTACTGCAAGCAGTACGGCCAGACGAACACAAAGAATGAGCAGGTCCTCCTGGGTGTACATCTCCAGCATCTCTGCCTTCACAGTGCCTGGGCAATGGGGAGAGGACCCAAGATGCATGAACGCTGCACTCGCTAGCCCAGAAACTAAGGCACACAGACATGATGATAAAGTCTACACTCATGATGCTCACTCTTCCTTTGAAAACTGATGAGCCCAAGGTCCTGGGGAGTGGGAGTTGTGGGGAAGCTCAGAGGCCTCTGTCATAGCTCAAGCTCAGTCTTTATCATAGCTCCACCCAACCTTGGGCCCAGCCACACTCACTGTAGAAGGTGAGGTATCCAAAGGTCGCTGTGAGTCCATACATGATGAACATAGCCCCGATGGACATGTTGGCCACAGCTTGCATCCTGCGCTGGGTCGGGCTAAAGTGCATAGATCATGGAACTGTCATGTTCATACCCCTGATCTTGTCCCAGAACCCTCAAAACTGACCCCCTCAACCCTCCAGAGTCTCCCTCCTCCTGATCTGACAATGTGCCTCCACTATCTGTTCATCTGTATCTCCACACATATGACTATCTCCAACTCTTCCTCCACAGAACCGTCTATACTGCCCCTTTCTGACTAATCATCCAAAACCCCAGCCCTGCCTCTCCTCTGTTCATCTGTCTCCTCAGCCATCTGACCATCCTTGCTTCCTCAGACCACCACCTCTTCCGTCACCTGATCGCTGCCCCCTAACTCTATCCAGTCACATTTTAAAAGAGCGGACCACTTAAATCCAATCAGTAAATACTCACTTCCCTGAGTCTCTGAGGTCTCATGGACAGTCCAAATCCCTCCCTTGTCAAAACCAGCCACCCTCAAGATACCATTCATACCAAGGCTGCCATACAGACTGCCAGACACTATGGCTACTGCCCCCTCTAGCGGGCCCATCTTGCATGCCTCTCTACTCACCGGCAAAGTTCTGTGTAGATGGGCAGCACCTCAGGGTGGCAGACAAAGGCAAAAGCCATAATAGGCACTGTGTAAGACATCTGGGGGGAATGGTCCATGAATATGGAATTAGAACCCCTACAGTACTAGGGATCCCAGTCCCTCCCAAGTAAGGCACATGACACAGCCCCAGAAGCCCCAATACTCTGATCAAAACCAAATGTTGGGATGGGACAAGATGGCCCAATGTGGTCCAAGCTCCTACCTATCTGCGTACCTACCTGTGAGTCAACTGTGAAGAGCTTAGCCTCACAGCTGCTGTTAAATGCCTGCAAGGGACCCTGGTCACCCTCCACTACTGTGTCATTGTGGCTCACATCACAGCCAAGCTGGAACTTCTTATAGATGACCTGGGGGTCCCAAGTAAGGAAGCAAGTTCACAAAGAAGGATATGTGTCAGTGTCTCAAACTTTCCCCCACCATTTCTCATCCTCTTCCAGGCCCCCAACTTACCGAAACAAGGAAAAACAACATGCACGTCAGAGAGAGGCTGCTTGTATACCCCAAATAGCCTATAGAAGGTGATAACAGAGCCTCAGAAATCAAGGAACCTGGCACGTCACACACACCAAAGGTTTACTCTGTCCTTCACATAAGCCTTTGTTTGCACCCGAACCAGCCTCATCTCTGTACAAAACTCCTACTAATCTGTTAAAATCCAAATTAAACAAGCCCTCCCCAACCCCTCAGTGATCCATAACGCTTGAAAACTGGGGATTTTTTTTTCCAGACTGGCGATATAGCCCAGTGGTATTGCACTTGCCTAGGCTGTGTGCAGCCCTGGGTTCTGTCTCAAGGACCAAAATAAAAATAAAGCAAAATGGAATTTTTCTGCTTAGTTCCCATGCTCTAATCCTGCCACCCAGTAACCGAGCCAGGAAGCCCCCTTACCCAGGTGTTTCATGAGAGCCAGAGGCAAGATGATTAACAAGCTGACCAGGATAATGAGGAGGTTTCCCTTCAAGAACCAGTCCCTAGAAGACAAGAAGGTCCCAGAATCCACATCAGATAGCTCATGGATGCCTAAATTTCAGTTCCAGGGAATCTGACTTTTACTTCTGTCCTCTGGAGGATATATATATATATATATATATATATATATATATATATATATATAT
>NW_021604649.1:1894892-1909438 GCF_004785775.1 Grammomys surdaster | reverse complement strand
ATATATATATATATATATATATATATATATATATATATATATATATGTCAGTTTGTAAAGTGCTTGCTAGGCAACCATGAAGACCCGAGTTTGGATCTCTAGCAAAATCTCAGGGCTGTGGATGGGCGGTGGAGACAGAGGATCCTGTGGGCTTACTGGCACACTGCTATAACCTGATTGGTGAGCTCTGGGTTCAATGGGAGGTCTAGTCTCAAAAAATACTGTAAAGAGAGATAAAAGAGACACCTGACATCCATTTCCAGCCTTTACACACATGTGCATTCATGTGCACATACACGAGAACACACATGTACAACATATAGTCGCTTCACTGAGTGCCTGCTATGTTCCAGGCATTCACACATTCTCTTCCTATCACGTAGACACAATTGAGTAGAATAAATCTTGGTTACATATGCAGTGGGACTTAGTTATAATTGATATGGCTGTCGTTCACTGGTAAAGACACTTACTTGCCTAGCATGTACAAAGGCCCCGAGTTGAACTCCATCAAGGCAGAGGGAAAAAAGAAAACTTGGACATACCTAGTCATATTTGGATAGTTTCAGAGTCAAACCAAGCACTTCACAGGATACACACAGATAAAAACAAAGCTCTTAGTTAAAACTGTCAGACAGGCTCATAAAACTACTCCTGAGTTAAACTGACCAAATCACACATGTGCACCAAAGTCCACGGGATTAGAGTAGGGACTGGTCCCTAAACATACAAACCTGTATGTCAAAATATACAGAGGCACTAGGCAAGGTGGTGCATACCTATAATTCCAGCCCTTGTGAAACTAAGGCAAATTCCAGGCCAGCCTGGGCTACAGGGCAAAAATCCTCTCAAAAAGGTATATAGAAAGCCAGACGTGGTGACACATGCCTTTAACCCCAGCACTTGGGAGGCAGATCTCTGTGAGTTCGAGGCCAGCCTGATCTACATTGTGAGTTCCAGGACAGCCAGAGCTATCTAAAGAGACTTTGTGTCAAAACAACAACAAAAGGATATGCAGAGGGAGTTAGGGGCGAGCAGTTCAGTGAGTGAGCACTTTCCTGGCATGCAAGAGATCTTGGGTTCCATCCACATTTTTTTTAAAAAAGGCAGAAAGATGTACGCAAGTGAAAAAAAACGTACTGCAGTGTGTGCTGTGTGCACAAATGAACACACCTGGAACTTCATTGTGTATGTATTTTTAAAAAAATAATAAAAACTGAGACACTGTACCAGTAGTGTGAATCTGGAGTCTAACAGTCTAAACATACACACACGGTTGCAACCACAATCAAGAGGACCTCCATTCCCCCGAGCACACACACACAGCCTGAGCGGATCTGCCATACAATAATCGCCAAAGCAAACAAGGAGATGGAGTTGACAGAGCGCACACAGCCGATATGACCCACAGACCACTAGAGTCAGCAATCACACATTTAGAGCTAGAGAGAGTCCAACAGCCCGATGAACCCAGCATCAGCTAAACAGGAAAAATGAGAGTAGCCAAGTGTCAAACACATATGGTTGGGATCAATCGCAGCATACGGGACCCAGCTGTCACCCATCACATGGCTGGCCAGAGAGAACCAGCCAGTCCAACAGTTACCGAGTCAAATCCAGAGTCTACATCTACTGAGTCTGTACAGTCACACACACGTGTGGTCAACATCAGCACGCACCAAGCATACAGAGAAAGCTGCCAGCAAAAATCAGCCTGAAGAAGTCTCAAAGCCAGAGTCTACCAGAGTCCTGTGGTGACCTATGGTCACATGTAATATTGACTCATAATACACAGGAATCATAGTCTGTCACGGTTAGCATGCAGTAGTCTCAAAACAGAGCATGTGAGAGGCAGGTGGACACAGAGTTGAAGATGATAGCTAGAAGTCACAAATAGGGTTAGGGCCAGTCTGGGAGGTACTATATACTCACCCCTCAGGGTCCATGTGCAGGAAGGTGCCGATAACCAGGGGGAGTTCAGATTTGATGATGAACAGGTAACTGGACATAGCTGGTGCAGATGGTGCCAATATTTAATCAGGACTCCCTCTCTCCCAGTCCACCCTTGGGAAAGCCTACCTCACTCGGTCTACCCTCTTCCCCCAGTTGACCTTCCCCAAGACCTCACCCCCAACATTGTGCAGGCAGATGATGATGGCCACCACCACTTTCCCAGCAGGTCCAAATGCCCTCTGTCCCAGCTGCTCATAGGCGCGGATACCTGTGAATGAGGAAGCAGGAAAGAATAGCCTGTGAGTTTGGGAAAGCCAGGCTAGGAAGGAGAGTTGTAATTCAGCTATGACTGAGAGAGGCTGGAGTGGAGGTCTATATACTTTAAGGTGGAATTAGTGAATCTGGGAAGTAGTATCTGAGGGCCAGAGAGAGGTTAAAGGCTGAAGGCGAAGACCTGGGGCTTGGGAGACAGACTATAGACTGAGACCATGAAGGGAGAGAATCCTGGGACCATGATTGCTGAGAAGCAGAGGTCTTAGGATTTCAGAGCTGGTTTCCAGGTTAGGAGGACCTGAAGACTGAGGGTTAGGGGATAAGAGATGGAATGTAATAGTCTGGGACCGGAGAGAGTATGGTGGCCAAAGGGGTGGGTATTGGGAACTGAGAGGTGGTGATCTAGGCTTCCAGATAAAGTCTGGGACTGGGGTTAAATGTAGGATCTGTCATACAGGGAGTTGAGTGTGGGAACTGGGGTGCTGAGTTTGGAGTCTGAGGTCAGAATGGTTATATCCAGAGTCAGATCTGAGTTGCAATCAGACATCAAGAAAGTGGGGCTGGGGCTGGGGCTCCAGGTCTGAGTTGAGCTCTGGATTGGAATCTAGAGTTGGAGGTCCACAGAGGATGGGGATGGAGGCTGGGAATCTCACCTACAACACTGGCACAGGTGAGCAGGAGGTGGATGGAATAAGAAGACAGGAGGGCGATGCACAGCAGCAGACCCCTACAACACACAGCTCAGCTGAGTCTTGGCCCAGGTCTCCCACTCAGCCCTCCACACCACTGACCAACACCCCCAGCCCCCGAGAAGCCACCTATAGACTCACAAAAAGAAGATGACTCCAGTGTGGGCCATGGCATAAGCCAGCCCCAGGATACCACTCCCCATGATGGCGTTGCTGAGGTTGAACACTGACATTCCGAATGATGTCTTCCCCTCAAACTGTTGGCAAGGGGCAAGATCCAGCAATCACAGACGGGGAGGGGGAAAACAGAACAAGAGGCTAGAGTGAAGCCGGGGAAGGACAGGAAGATGAGACCACTGGGAAGGGGAGACATCCATGAGGAGTGACAGGAAACAAGAGGAAGCTGAAAGGGAAAGTTGATGGCAAGAAACGGGAAAGGGAGAGCTTAGGAAAGGAAAAGTATGAGACAAGTCTGGCGGGAGCAGCTGGAAATGCAAGGGGCTGCAGATGAACATCTGGAGATAAGAAACAATAGAGGGGGAAGAGCCCAAATCAGAAGAGGAGAATATTTAGGGAGAACAGTCCCTAGGGCAGGGAAGCAATAGATGGGAAGGAAGAAACTAAGCAACAGAGAGAACTAGAGCGAGAGCATTTGAGGAAAAGGGGTATCTAGAGATGACAGCAACTGAGGAGCCAATAGCTGGGCCAGGGAGATAGCTAGACCGGGGAGTAGCTAGGGAGGAGAAGGGGTTGGGAATAGATACGGGAGGTGAGACTTGCACGGGTCCTGCGAGCTCACTTACATCCAAGAACTGAACAGGTTTCCTCCCAGGAGCAGGGCTATGGGTTGTGGGCAGGAAGCCTTCGCGTTCCTGCCTGTAGCTGGATAGGGAAGAAAAACCAAGGCTGATGAAAAGGTAACCCTGACCTCTTTCCCAACAACCCTGGCTCCTTGGATCCCCTACTCACCCCGCAGCGGCACCCGTAGAGAGGGTTCCATTCATCTTTGGTTCCTGCATTTCCATCCTGCTGGCAAAGAGATGGGGTAGGAGGGTCAGGAGTGGAACAACGGAACTAGAAAGTGACGAGAGTTAGAAGACGGGGAGAGGAGCCCCGCAGAGACCAACAGATGTAATTCAGAGCGACTGGCCAGAGAGACAAACAGGGACAGAGAAGAAAGAGGGGCAAAGAAGTGGAAGAATTGAGGACAAGCCTGAGAGAAAAGTGAGAGAGAGAGAGAGAGAGAGAGAGAGAGAGAGAGAGAGAGAGAGAGAGAGAGATAGATATGAAGATTAGGGGAGGAGAACCGAAAACAGCTTCTTAGAAACCCGGGGCAAAGAAGGCAAGAAAAGATAAATAGAAAGAAGGAGAGACACAGAGAGATACAGAAAGACCCACCCCACAGCGCATGAAATGGCCATTTGAAGTAGGAAATAGACTTTCCTCTCACAGGGCAGACTCTGACTCTCGCGCCGTCTGCCCTTTTCTGTCTCTTTCTGTCCCTATCTCCCGCCCCCACCTCTCTCCGGCTGGCTCTTAGCAGGGACACGTGTCACCTGTCTGCCCCACCCCTCCTAGCGCCGCCCTTCCCCCCTCAGCTTAGAGACCCCAGCCCCAGTGCTGCAAACTGCTTTTATTCCGGTTCTGAATATCTTCAGCAGAGACTGAAGCAAACTGAAATGCCCCCCTTCCTGGGACAGAACTGACCCGTATACGAATGTAACTAGATGGTGAAGCGCTTTCAGTCCTCAGCATTACAAAGAAAAGGGGGGAAAAGCCTGACCCAGGGACTTGCATTCAACTTCCATTCTAGATTCTAGAGGAGTTTTCTTGGACCCCTATCAAGTCTTAAACTCTCCTCTCCTGAGAGAAATCGTTTAGGAGACACTTCCAGACTTGAACCGCTTTCTGAGCTTGGGGTGCCTCCCAAGCCCGTATAAGTTTAAACCTTTCCCCTCCTGATAATGAGCCTGCCAACAATACCCAAGTCCCCCTCCCAGATCCTCCTGTGTTTCTCAGGGTAAGATTGTCTCTGCAATCCCCACCGAAACCTGTAAACTCTGTCTTTTTTAATTAGCAAATTGTACAAAATAGTGGGTCTCACTATGACACTTCACATATGTATGAAATATGCTTTGATGGTCTTCATTCCCCCCATTACCATATCCTGCTCTGCTTCCAGCTGTTTTCCTTCCCCTACCTCCAAGGCGCCCTTCTGCTTTCATGTATTATCTCTACTGTTGTTCTTTTTACTTTGTTATTGTTCCATGTATACATACATACATAAATACACCCTGCTGAGTCTATTCAGTGTTGCTTGACTATCTATGCTTTTAGGGCTGACCACGCATACTGGAGAACCAATTGGGGAAGCTCATCCCTGGGCAAGATTGATTCTCCCTCTTTGAGCAGTTATGAACTGCCTATAGACATCATGACTTTATTTACAAGTGGGGCCTTTTGAGATTTTTTTTCCCACCACCGGTGTCAACTAATGTCATTGTTTCTGGTCTTGCATAGGCAACTATACTGTTGAGATTGTATGGGTGGAGCTACCTTGTCCTATATAGTCTCTCAGCCAATGCACTGATCCTCTTCTGACAACCTTTGTTACCTCTCTTTATAAAGCTCTCCAAGCCCTCGACGTAGAGGTTGTGTTGTGTGTATATCCATTGGGAATGGGCACACCACAGTCAGTTCATTGGTGTCTGTATTAATGGTCTCCATGTGCTGAAAAAAAAAAAAACAACTTTTTCGAGAATGAGTGAGAGCTACACTTACCTTTGGGTATAAGGGTAGCTACTTAAAAATGCCAATAAAGAAAAAAGCCCAGGACCAGATGGTTTTAGTGCTGAATTCTATCAGACCTTCAAGGAAGACCTAATACCAATTCTCTTCAAACTATTCCACAAAATAGAGACAGAAGGAACACTACCCAATTCGTTCTATGAAGCTACAATTACACTCATTCCCAAACCCCACAAGGACCCAACAAAGAAAGAGAACTTCAGACCAATCTCCCTTATGAACATCGATGCAAAAATACTCAATAAAATTCTAGCAAACCGAATCCAAGACCACATCAAAACAATCATCCATCATGATCAAGTAGGTTTTATCCCAGGAATGCAGGGATGGTTCAATATTCGGAAATCCATCAATGTAATCCACTATATAAACAAACTTAAAGAAAAAAACCATATGATTATCTCACTAGATGCTGAGAAAGCATTTGACAAAATTCAACATCCCTTCATGATAAAAGTCTTGGAAAGATCAGGAATTCAAGGCCCCTACCTAAACATAGTAAAAGCAATTTACAGCAAACCAGTAGCCAACATCAAGCTAAATGGAGAGAAACTTGAAGCAATCCCACTAAGATCAGGGACTAGACAAGGTTGCCCACTCTCCCCCTACCTATTCAATATAGTACTGGAAGTCTTAGCCAGAGCAATTAGACAGCAAAAAGAAGTCAAAGGGATACAAATAGGAAAGGAAGAAGTCAAAATATCGCTATTTGCAGATGATATGATAGTATACTTAAGTGACCCCCAAACTTCCACCAGAGAACTCCTAAACCTGATAAACAACTTCAGCAAAGTGGCTGGTTATAAAATCAACTCAAACAAATCAGTAGCCTTCCTCTACATGAAAGATAAACAGACTGAAAAAGAAATTAGGGAAATGACACCCTTCACAATAGTTGCAAATAATATAAAATACCTTGGTGTGAATCTAACCAAGCAAGTGAAAGACCTGTATGACAAGAACTTCAAGTCTCTGAAGAAAGAAATTGAAGAAGATCTCAGAAGATGGAAAGATCTCCCATGCTCATGGATTGGCAGGATTAATATAATAAAAATGGCCATCTTGCCAAAAGCAATCTACAGATTCAATGCAATCCCCATTAAAATCCCAACTCAATTCTTCACAGAGTTAGAAAAGGAAATTCTCAAATTCATATGGAATAACAAAAAACCTAGGATAGCGAAAACTATTCTCAACAATAAAAGAACTTCGGGAGGAATCACCATCCCTGACCTCAAGCTGTACTACAGAGCAATAGTGATAAAAACTACCTGGTATTGGTACAGAGACAGGCAGGAAGATCAATGGAATAGAATTGAAGACCCAGAAATGAACCCACACTCCTATGGTCACTTGATCTTTGACAAAGGAGCTAAAACTGTCCAGTGGAAAAAGGACAGCATTTTCAACAAATGGTGCTGGTTCAACTGGAGGACAACATGTAGAAGAATGAAAATTGATCCATTCTTATCCCCTTGTACAAAGCTCAAATCTAAGTGGATAAAGGACCTCCACATAAAACCAGATACACTGAAACTAATAGAAGAGAAGGTGGGGAAAAGCCTCGAATACTTGGGCACAGGGGAAAAGTTCCTGAACAGAACTCCAATGGCATATGCTCTAAGATCGAGAATTGACAAATGGGACTTCATAAAATTGCAAAGTTTCTGTAAGGCAAAGGACACTGTCAATAGGACAAAACGACAACCAACAAATTGGGAAAAGATCTTTACCAATCCTTCATCTGATAGAGGGCTAATATCCAATATATACAAAGAACTCAAGAAATTAGGCTCCAGGCAACCAAATTACCCTATTAAAAAATGGGGTATAGAGCTTAACAAAGAATTTTCAACAGAAGAAACTCGAATGGCCGAGAAGCACCTAAAGAAATGCTCGGCATCCTTAGTCGTCAGGGAAATGCAAATCAAAACAACCCTGAGATTCCATCTCACACCAGTCAGAATGGCTAAGATTAAAAACTCAGGTGATAGTAGATGCTGGCGAGGGTGTGGAGAAAGAGGAACACTCCTCCATTGTTGGTGGGACTGCAAGATGGTGCAACCACTTTGGAAATCAGTGTGGCGGTTCCTCAGAAAATTGGACATAGCATTACCCGAGGATCCAGCTATACCACTCCTAGGCATATACCCAGAAGGTGCTCGAACATATAATAAGGACATATGCTCAACTATGTTCATAGCAGCCTTATTTATAATAGCCAGGAGCTGGAAAGAACCCAGATGTCCTTCAACTGAGGAATGGATTAAAAAAATGTGGTATATTTACACAATGGAGTATTACTCAGCTATTAAAAACAATGAATTTGAGAGGTTCCTAGGTAAATGGATGGAACTAGAAATTATCATACTGAGTGAGGTAAGCCAATCACAAAAGAACACACATGGTATTCACTCACTGATTATTGGATATTAGCCCAGAACCTTAAAATGCCCAAGATGCAACTCACAGGCCACATGAAGTCCATAAAGAATGAAGACCAAGTGGGGGTGATTCGGTCCTTCTTAGAAGGAGCAACAAAATACTCAAGGGAGCAAATATGGAGACAAAGCGAGGGACAAAAACTGAAGGAGGGGCCGTCTGAAGACCTTTCCACCTGAGTATCCATCCCATGTGCAGTCACCAAAGGTAGATGCTGATGTGGAAGTCAGGAAGTGCATGCTGATAAGAGCCTGATATGGATGTCTCCTCAGAGGTCTTCAAGAGTCTGACATATTCAGAGGCAGATGCTCACAACTAGCCATTGAAGTGATTATGGGGTTCTCAATGGAGGAGTTAGAGTGAAGACTGAAGGAGCTGAAAGGATTTGTGGCCCCATGAGGAGAGCAACAATACCAACCAACCACAGCTCCCAGGGTCTAAACCACCAGCCTGGGAGCACTTATGGAGGGATCCAGGGCCTTAGCTGAATATATAAGAGTGGAGGGCCCTGCTGGGCACAGGTGGAAGATGAGATCCTTGACCTCATGAAGGCTGGACGCCCCAGGGGGTGGGAGTTTTGAGGGTGGGGAGGTGGGAGTGGGGGGGTAGATAGAGGTTACATCCACAAAGAAGAAGGAGGAGGTGTGAGGGGATTGGGGGTTCCTGGGTGGGTGGGGGATGGGGTAAGGGGACAACATATGAAATGTAAATAAAACATCCAATAAAAAAATTAAAAAAAAAAAAGAAAATGACAAAAAAAAATGCCAATAAAGGAATGGAGAGATGGCTTAGTGGTTAAGAGCACTGACTGCTCTTTCAGAGGTCTTGAGTTCAATTTCCAGCACCCACATGGTGGCTCACAACTATCTATAGTCGGATCCGATGCCCTCTTCTGGTGTGTCTGACGACAGCTACAGTGTTCTCACACACATTAAATAAATAAATAAATAAATAAATAAATAAATCTTTAAAAAAGAAGATTCAAAGAGCATGTGTGTCTGGGTTACATCACTTGGTACCCATCCATTTCCCTGCAAATTTCATGATCTCACTTTTCTTCGCAGCTGAATAGTATTCCATGATGTATATGTACCATATTTGCATGACTCCATTCATCAGCTGAAGGACATTTATGTTGTTTCTATTCCTAGCTAAAAATGGAATTGCAATGACTAGTGAATAGAGTTATGGTGGACAATAGGTGGAGTGAAACAGTCCACAGAATGGAGGAGGGTCTTTGCCAGTTATACAAGTGTATATGAATCCTCAAGGGAGATGGAGAGGAGTGAGGTACTGAGTCCTTCAGATATGCCAAAGGATGGTATAGCCAGATCAAGTGATATGTTTCTTTTTAGCTCTTTGAGAATTCAAGATCCTGATTTCCACCAATCCCACCAACCATGGTCCCTCCAGCAGCCATTGCCAGTTTTCTTGATAGCCATTCTGACTGGAGTAAATGAAATTTCAGAGTAGTCTTAATCTACATTTTCCTCATTGCTAACACTTTCTGAGATATTTCTTAGCCATTTTTTTTTCTTTTGAGAATTCTCTGATCCATACCCACTCCCTTTTTTTTTTTTTTTTTTTTTTTTTTTGGTTTGAGACAAAGTTCTGGCTAGTGAGAACTTGCTATGTAGACCTGGCTGGCCTCAAACTCACAGAGATCTGTCTGTCTCTGCCTCTCAAGTATTGGAATTAAAAGTTTGTGCCACCCTGACTAGATTCACAGCCCCCTTTCTTACTAGATCATTGACTATCTGTGAGGTTTTTTTTTTTTGAGTTCTGTATATATTCTGAGTACTAATCCTTCTCAGATGTGTAGCTGACAAAGATCCTTTCCCATCCTGTGGATTCCTTATGCCCTTGATGAGTTCCTTTGATGTGTAGAAGCCTTTTAGTTTTATGTGTCCCCATTTGTCAGTTGTTGGCATTAATTCCTTGGCAAATCACTTCCTGCAGCTATATTTGTAGCATACTGCCCACATTTTCCTCTATCAATTTCAGTGTTTTGGGTTGAACATTTAGATCTTTGCTCCATTTGGAGTTACTTTTTCTGAAGACTGGCTTGTGATAGATATGGACATAATTTCATTCTTCTACATGTGAGCATCCAGTTTTCCAATCACCATTTGTTGAAGATGTTGGTGGTTTTTTCTCCAACATGATGTCTTGGCACCTTTGTCAAACATCAGATGGCTGAGGTTAATGTGCACTCATGTTTGGGTGTTCTATTTTGTTCCATTGGCCCATGTTTCTGCTTTTGTGCCAATACCATGTTGTTTAAGTACTATATGTTTCAATTTGCTTTCTGTTGCTGTGACAAAATACCATGACCAAAAGCAACGTGGGAAATGAGAAGCTTTGTTTCATATTAATTAGAACTCTCAGGCCACAGTCTATCATGAAGAGAAGTGAGGGCAGAAAGTCAAGGCAGGAACCTGAAGGTAGGAACTGAAGCAGAAGCCAGAGAGAAATGCTGCTGACTGATTCGCTCCTTGTGGCTTCCTCCACTTGTCTTTTTATTGAATCCCAAACTACCTGTTCTGTGGTGGTACCATCCACAGTGATATGGGGTCTCCCACATGAACCATGAATGGAGAAAATGCCCACATAGACTTGCCCATAACCCAATCTTATGAGCATTTTCTCAGATGAGGGCCCCTCTTTCTGACTCTAGCTTGTGTCAAGCTGACAAAATTACCAACGCACCGATAGCTCCATGACACAGTTTGAGATCTGGAGTGGAAATCTCTCCAGTCCTGTTCTTCTTTTTTTTTTTTTTTTTTTTTGGTTTTTCAAGACAGGGTTTCTCTGTGTAGCCCTGGCTGTCCTGGAACTCACGCTGTAGACCAGGCTAGCCTCGAACTCTCGAACTCAGAAATCCGCCTGCCTCTGCCTCCCAAGTGCTGGGATTAAAGGCGTGCGCCACCACCGCCCGGCCAGTCCTGTTCTTCTTGCTCTGTTTCTATGACGAATGCTGTGGGGATTTTTATGGGGGTTGCATTGAGTCTGCAGGTTGCTTTTGGTAGAACGGTCATTTTCATAATGGTAATTCTACCAGTGTATGAGTATGGGAGATCTTTCCATTTTCTAGTGAGTTCCTCAATCTCTTTCTTGAGACATCTAAAACTTTCATTATAGATGTCTTTCACCTCATTGGTTATGTTTACTCTTAGATATTTTGGGGTGTTGTGAATGGGACTGTGATCTTGTCTCACATCATGCGTGTTGCCAATATCTAGAAAGACTGCTACGTTTTAAAGCTGGTTTTGTATTCTGCCACTTTGCTGAAACTGTTACTAATTTCTAGAAGTTTTCTGGTGGGTTTTTTAGGATCTCTTGTGCATAATATCAATATGACTTGCAAATAAGGATGATATGACTTATTTTCCTATTTGTATCTCTTTAATTCTCCAGTGAGCACTTCATGCATTATAGTGGAAAGGAGTGAGTATAGTGGACAGCTCTGTCTCCTTCCTGATTTTAATGGAATTGCTTTGAGTTTTTCCCAATTTAGGATGCTGTTGGCTGTAGGTTTATCATATATACCCTTTATTGAGGTACATTCCCTCCGCCCTCTCTCTCTGGGACTTTTATCATAAAGGCAAATTGGATTTCACCAAAAGGGTTTTTTTTTCTTCTACATCTGCTGAAATTATCATGGATTTTTTCCTTAAGTCCATGTATATGGTTTACTTCATTTATTGGCTTAGGTTCGTTTATTGAAGCATCCCTGCATCTTCAGAATAAAGCCAACTTAATTATGGAGGAAGATCTTCTTCATATATGCCTATATTGGGCTTGCGGGTATTTTATGCAGGATTTTTGCATCTATGTTCATCAGGAATATTGGCCTATGGTTTTCTTTCTTTAATCTGATTTGGATATTAGAGTAATACTGGTTTCATAAAAGTTTGGAACTTCTTGTGTTTCTGATTTCTTTTTAAAATAATTTAAGAAATATTTGTTGTATTCTTTTAAAGTCTTGTAGAGTTCTGCTGCTGTGACTTCATCAGGATTTTTTTAAAAGTCAGAAGGTTTGGTTTGGTTTGGTTTGGTTTGGTTTGGTTTGGTTTGGTTTGGTTTTGGTTTTGGTTTTGGTTTTTAGAGACAGGGTTTCTCTGTGTAGCCCTGGCTGTCCTGGAACTCACTCTGTAGACCAGGCTGGACTCAAACTCAGAAATCCGCCTGCCTCTCAAGTGCTGGGATTAAAGGTGTGCGCCACCACTGCCCAGCACCAGACATCTTTTTATCCCCATTTCAGTCTCTTTGTTATAGATCTGTTTAAACTGTCAATCACTCTTGTTTTAATTTTGGTAGGTTGGACAAATCTAGAAATTTGTCCCTTTCTTTTATGTTTTCCGCAGTGGAAAACTCTCTTATAGTAGTCTGAATTTCACTGATTTTCTGTTGTTCTGTTTTTAATTTCCTTCTGTTTTGGGTAGTGTTGGGATGGAACCCGGGGCTTTCTGCATGGTAGTCCAGAGCTCTATTACCAAGTTACATGTCCAACCTTAGCATTCTGAATTTAAAAGTGCCTTGGTTTGGTCTGCATTAGGTCATTACTAGGTATAAGCAGTAAGTACTCAGTTAAAAAATGTTATGTAGCCAGGCCTGGTGGCACACACCTTTAATTCCAGCACTTGTAAAGCAGGGGCCGGCTGATCTCTGTAAGTTCAATGCCAGCCGGGTCTCCACAGTGAGACAAAGCAACAAACAAATGAACCAACATCTTTGATGTCTCACCTGAGTAGGATGGATGGAGCTGGGGGAAATCTCTTCAGTTTCCTTTAGAATCTAGTGGATACATTGTATAAAATAACTGCCTCAAAGAACAAAGGAATCAACAGTGGAGGAATTAGCTATAAAACGAAATACCTAATAAACCTATTTAAACCATCTGTGCTAGATGCTACCTTTTCATGAAGGTTAGTTATTACCTCTTTAGCCTGATATCAACACAAAAAGGGTGTATTGATCTTACCCTATGGCAATAAGAGACTCACAGAAGTGTTATGTAAGTACAGAACCACGTCTTTGTGTGCCTCAGTTTTCTCTCACACAGAGATCTGTACAGTGAACAGTGGTCCAGAATAACTCAGAAGCCTCTGAGAGAAGCGAAAGGTGAGTAGAAGTTCTGGAAAGGGCAAGAGTCAAGAAAGGTGGGAGCCAGAATCCCAAGAGTATGTTAAAGAGCCCAGTAAAAGGAGTCATTAAAGGATCCTAGCAGCAGGATGAAAAATCAGAGGATCTAGCAAGACCCTGACAGTAGGGAAAAGTGGGAGAGTCCACCGGAACTCCAACAGAATGTAAAGTTGATGAGAGAAAGGGGAAATCTGAGGGTGGAAAGAGAAATAGCAGGGCATGAACAGAGCATCCTAGGGATAGAGAGAACAAGTGAGAAAGTTAATGATAGAGCAGGCACCAGGTGAAGGAGTATCTGTAAGACTTGAGCGTTTTGTTTTGTTTTGTTTTGTTTTGTTTTGTTTTGTTTTGTTTTGTTTTGTTTTAGAGGCGAATATAAAAGAGGCACAATCGAGTACAAGTGGTTTTAATAGGATGTTGTAGAGCTCTTTAAAGTTAATACCCTTAAGTAGATTTTGAGTTTTGGTCACAAAAATGTCAAGGGACTGGAGAAATGGCACAACCATTAAGAGTGCTGGCTGCCCTTCCAGGGGACCAGTGTGGGAGTTCCAACATCCACATGATGCCTCACACCTGTCTGTGACTCTAGCTCTAGGAGATTCAAGGCCTGCTTCTGTCATCCATGGTGCTCACACGTGATGTGCAAGCATACATGCTGGCAAAACATCCACACACGTGAAGTGAAAACAAGTAAATCTAAAAAGCAAAATGTTGTTCCATATAAAGGAAGGTACTAACTAGATTGACTATTGAAAAAAATCTAAAATACTGGACAGAGCTGGCACATAGCTTTGATGCCAGCACTCCCAAGGCAGAGGCAGGAGGATCTCTGTGAGTTCCAGGACAGCCAATAATACACAAGGAAACTCTGTCTCAAAAGGAGGGGTGGTTAAGATAATTTAAGATAATTTTGGCTTTGTAATTGTAACGTATTAACATCTTTATACTTATGGTTGAAATTTTAAAACATAGATAACTGGTCATTAATGTTAACATGTTAACGTAGGTATAGCATAGAGGTACTATATTTAATAAAAAAAAAAAAAAAAAAACAACGCCGGGCAGTGGTGGCGCACGCCTTTAATCCCAGCAGTTGGGAGGCAGAAGCAGGCAGATTTCTGAGTTTGAGGCCAGCCTGGTCTACAGAGTGAGTTCCAGGACAGCCAGGGCTATACAGAGAAGCCCTGTCGAGAGAGAGAGAGAGAGAGAGAGAGAGAGAGAGAGAGAGAGAGAGAG